>NC_141497.1:19303229-19401272 GCF_009769465.1 Tauraco erythrolophus
GAGAGAGAGATAGTACTCCGAGAGTGGGAGTACTGGGAGAGAGAGAAAAAGAAAGAAAAACAATAGAGCAAAAGCGCAGCAAGAGCAAAAGCAGCGAAAGAGCCAAAGCGCAAAAGCCCTTCTGTCCGGCTGACCCTCACTTTTATACTGGGCATGACGCTGCATGATATGGAATACTAATTGGCCAGTTTGGCCCTCAGTCTTAAGTTCCACCACAAATCACAAGGGGAATCGTGTCCCCCTTGTCCCAGCTATGCTCCCCCCTTATCCCTCTGTGTTTCTGCACTCCAGCACACTGAAAAGTCCTTGGAGTCTCAAACATCAACTTGCTATCGGCATTCTTCTCAGAGCGAGCCTCTGAGTAAAACCAAAACACGGAGCTCTTCTAGCTGTTAAAAAGAAGAGCTAACTGTCCCAGCTAAAACTGGGACACTCCCTTACCACAATCATGGATGTTGCCGCCTGCCACAGTGACAGTTCAGCCGCGTAATGCAGTTCGTTTTTGGGACAAGGTTAGGATGAAAGCAATAGAGGTCGGGGACTGGGACCTGGCTGAAGCTCTGGGGACACCGGTCAATAAAAAAACATCTATAACAAAAACGGGGGGAGGGCTGAGTGCATTCCCTGTGGAACTGGCCCTCCCGGGCTCTAACCAGCCCAATCAACATTTGGGCTGGTCATGGAAAGTCATTCAGGATATACAGAAGGTGGTGGCTCGATATGGACCAAATTCCCCAGCAGTGGCACAATTGTTATGATTATTAAATCTGGAAGTATTGGTGCCATATGACTTTCAACATCTGGATCAGGTTATGTTCCAGCCGGTGCAACGCTCTGTCTTTATGAGTGTTTGGAGGCAGTTGGCTGACCATCAGGCACTGCAGAATATGCAGTTGCCCCAAGGCGACCCGTGCTATGCCATAGGTACCAATGTGTTAATGGGAACGGGTCAGGTATTTAATAACCCAGCAATTCAAGCGCAATGGCATCCCCAAATTCTTGAGCAGGTTAAGCAAATAGGGATGCAGGCATTGATGTGTACAGCAGAAATGGCGGAGCCTAAAGCAAAGTACCCAACAATTAAACAAGGGGTCAAGGAACCTTTCCTACAATTTGTGGAAAGGTTACAAGGGGCAATAGAAAAACAAGTACTTGACAGCAGATTGCGGGCCCTGTTAACAAAGCAGTTGGCAAAGGATAGTGCCAACCTTGATTGCCAGAGAATTATTGAAACATTGCCAGGGGACCCCTCTTTAGAAGAAATGGTCATTGTGTGTGCTAAAGTCGGGTCTGTAGAACATGAAATGACCACGCTAACCACTGCCCTGACCACCTCACATATTAAGAAGAAGAGGTGTTACAGATGTGGAAAGATAGGTCATTTTGCCAAACACTGCAAATCAAAGGTTTATACTAATGGCCGGCCAAAACCAGAAAATGGCAGAAAGAGAACGAGAAGGCGTGTGCAGATGTCCCACAGTCCCGACAAACCCTTTGCGGGAGCATTGCAGCAGCCGCAGACCAATCCGGCAATAAATCATCAGGAAAAGCAGCCAGAACAGCCGGGATGGATGTATCCATCGCCACCAGAGAAATGGATATATCCACTGCCAACGTGGTACAATCAGAAATAAGAAAGACTCCCCCATGGTTCTGTCTCAAAAGTATTCGACAAACGGCGGTTGAATATGAAGTATTAGGTTTTTTTTCAAAAAAGGGGGGAAGTGTGGAGAAGTTCTCTGGCTGTTGCGCAAGTTAAATGAGAAGCACCTGTGGCTTGTTAAACAGGTGCTGTGAGTTACTCTGGGAAGCTGGAAGCTACGTGACTTGTGGATGATTAAAAGTGAGGTGCTTCCCCCAAGAAATGGGGCATTTCCCTCCTGGATGTGGGAGAGGTGTGAGCCCTTAGAGAGCAGCAGTCTGAGGCTCTCTGTTGGAAAGACCTTCTGATTGAGATACGTCGTGATAGCAACGACCCTTTGTTGCGACTCAGTGCGACAAGATACCTTCGGATCATGACAAACCATCAATTTGATGAATGTCAGTGAAGTTTAGAGGCAAGAACAGATGGTGAATCAGGATGGCCTACACAATGATCAGTTCATTTCCTCTGGAGTCTGTGGTTAACCTACTGTACTCTAGACTCTCAATTGTGTGAGACTATAAGTCTCAAAAGATGGAATGAGAAAGTAAAATAGTTAACACTTCATAGGCCTTTGCAGGCCTCCCTAGATAAAAAATACTTGTCAGCCTGATCTAACAGTCTCACTGAGTCAGTGTGATGTAATTAACAGAGTGAATTCTTTGTAAAAAAGAAGTACTCTCTAGAGCTTCCTTATCTGACTGTCCAGATCTTCCCTATATGACGTAATTCACATGTTAACGTTCTTTGTTGCAATTACTATAGTCCTGTTTATCGGACATGGTGTCCTGGGTTAGGTTGAACCCCCCACACACACAGCCGGTCACTCCCCCTCCCCCACCCCCAGGAATGAGGGAGAGAATTAAAGGATAAACGGGAAACCCGTGGGTTGAGATAAGAACAATTTAATACAGGTGACAATACACAGGGTAGATGCTCACCACCCCCTCATATGCGAAGCCCGTCTCGTCCCGAAGCTGCAATCCCGGACGAATGCAAGGCCCCGAAATAGAGAGGGGCAGAGAGAGAGAGAGAGAGAGTACTCCGAGAGTGGGAGTACTGGGAGAGAGAGAAAAAGAAAGAAAAACAATAGAGCAACAGCGCAGCAAGCGCAAAAGAGCAAAAGCGGTGAAAGAGCCAAAGCGCAAAAGCCCTTCTGTCCGGCTGACCCTCACTTTTATACTGGGCATGACGCTGCATGATATGGAATACTAATTGGCCAGTTTGGCCTCAATCTTAAGTTCCACCACAAATCACAAGGGGAATCGTGGCCCCCTTGTCCCAGCTATGCTCCCCCCTTATCCCGCCGTGCTTCTGCACTCCAGCACACTGAAAAGTCCTTGGAGTTTCACGTCCAACCACAAACATCAACTTGCTATCAGCATTCTTCTCAGAGCGAGCCTCTGAGTAAAACCAAAACACGGAGCTCTTCTAGCTGCTAAAAAGAAGAGCTAACTGTCCCAGCTAAAACCAGGACAGTATCCACCCCTTATTCCATACCATGCATGTCATGCTCAAACCTTACATATATACTATTCCCTTAGCCATGGGTCATCCCTCCAAAATGTGTCTTCATCTGTTGTAGCAGTCTCTCAGGGCAGGAAAGATGATGTGGAATTCGCTCAGTCGGTAGAACAGATGACATGTAGTCTTTGTTGCGTGTGGCGCCTGGAGCTCGTAGTTGGTGTATCCAGCCGCCGTCTGCAGGTTGAAGATGTTGATCTCGAAGAAGTTGCTGGGTGTTTGGAATCAGTTCTGATTCTGACGAAGTTCATTCTTCATTAACCTGGATGATTCTTAATATAATGACATTAGTACAATGTGACAACCATAGCAATGATGGTATGCAGGGACAGGGTTATTCAGCAATTAATATCACACAATTCAATTCATTTTATCATCTATTTTCACCCAACATCAAATCCCCTTGAGGTACACATCGGACTTCCCCGTCCTTCTGCATCACCCACCAAGTGCACCCAGGTCCCTGAGCAAAAGCAATCCCACGAATGGGTTTACCTTTACCCGAGGCAGGAATAACCCAAACTGTCTTCCCGAGTATATTCCTCATGTGCACTACAGGGACTTTATCTCCTTCTACAGTACGTAGAAGTTCTGATTGCGCAGGACCAGCTCGATTGGCAGATCCTCTAGTGTTGACTAACCAGGTGGCTTTTGCTAAATGCGTATCCCAATGTTTGAAGGTTCCACCACCCATTGCTTTCAGTGTGGTTTTTAGCAATCCATTATATCGTTCAATCTTCCCAGAAGCTGGTGCATGATAGGGGATGTGATATACCCACTCGATGCCATGCTCTTTGGCCCAGGTGTCTATAAGATTGTTACGGAAATGAGTCCCGTTGTCTGACTCAATTCTTTCTGGGGTGCCATGCCGCCACAAGACTTGCTTTTCAAGGCCCAAGATAGTGTTCCGGGCGGTGGCATGGGGCACAGCATAGGTTTCCAGCCATCCAGTGGTTGCTTCCACCATTGTGAGCACGTAACGCTTGCCACTGCGAGTTTGTGGAAGTGTGACATAATCAATTTGCCAAGCCTCTCCATACTGATATTTCAACCAACGCCCTCCATACCAAAGAGGTTTCAACCGCTTGGCTTGCTTGATTGCAGCACATGTTTCACATTCATGGATCACCTCTGCAATAGTGTCCATAGTTAGGTCCACCCCTCGATCGCGAGCCCATTTGTATGTGGCGTCCCTTCCTTGATGGCCTGAGGCATCATGGGCCCAACGAGCTAGAAATTTTTCACCTTTATGTTGCCAGTCCAGATCCACCTGAGCCACTTTAATCTTGGCGGCCTGATCCACCTGTTGATTGTTTTCATGTTCTTCTGTGGCCCGACTCTTGGGTACATGGGCATCTACATGTTGTACTTTTACAACCAGCTTCTCTACTCGAGCAGCAATGTCTTTCCACAACGGGGCAGCCCAGATGGGTTTACCTCTGCGTTGCCAGCTGCTCTGCTTCCATCGCCGTAGCCATCCCCACAGGACATTTGCTACCATCCAAGAGTCGGTATAGAGATAGAGCATTGGCCAATTTTCTCGTTCAGCGATGTCTAAAGCCAGTTGGATGGCTTTCACCTCTGCTAACTGACTTGATTCGCCTTCTCCTTCGGTAGTTTCTGCGATCCATCGAGTAGGACTCCATACAGCAGCTTTCCATTTTCGATGTTTTCCTACAAGGCAACAGGATCCGTCAGTAAACAGAGCGTATTTCTTCTCATTGTCTGATAGTTCATTATAAGGTGGAGCCTCCTCAGCACGTGTCACCTCCTCCTCCTCTGGTGACATTCCAAAGTCTTTACCTTCAGTCCAGTTAGTGATCACTTCCAAAATTCCTGGGCGATTGAGGTTTCCTATCCGAGCTCTTTGTGTGATCAGTGCAATCCACTTGCTCCATGTGGCATCAGTTGCGTGGTGTGTAGACGGGACGCTCCCTTTGAACATCCAGCCGAGCACTGGCAATCGGGGTGCCAGGAGCAACTGTGCTTCCGTACCAATCACTTCAGAAGCAGCTCGGACTCCTTCATATGCTGCCAGTGTCTCTTTTTCAGTTGGAGTATAGTTGGCTTCGGATCCTTTGTATCCTCGACTCCAAAACCCAAGAGGTCGACCCCGCGTCTCCCTTGGCGCTTTTTGCCAGAGACTCCAGGTAGGACCATTCTCCCCGGCTGCAGTGTAGAGCACGTTTTTGACATCTTGTCCTGTCCGGACTGGTCCCAGGGCTACCGCATGGACTATTTCTTGTTTAATTTGTTCAAAGGCTTGTTTTTGCTCTGGGCCCCATTCAAAATTGTTCTTCTTTCGGGTTATTTGATAGAGGGGTTTTACAATCTGGCTGTAGTCGGGAATATGCATTCGCCAGAAACCCACAATGCCTAAGAAAGCTTGTGCTTCCTTTTTGTTGGTTGGTGGGGACATAGCTGTTATTTTATTAATCACGTCCATCGGAATCTGACGACGCCCATCTTGCCATTTTATTCCCAAAAACTGAATCTCCTGGGCAGGTCCCTTGACCTTACTCTGTTTTATGGCAAAGCCTGCTTTCAGAAGGATTTGGATTATCTTTTCACCTTTCTCAAAAACTTCTTCTGCTGTGTTGCCCCATACAATGATGTCATCAATGTATTGCAAATGTTCTGGGGCATCACCCTGTTCCAGTGTGGTCTGGATCAGTCCATGGCAAATAGTGGGGCTGTGTTTCCACCCCTGGGGCAGTCGATTCCAGGTATACTGGATGCCCCTCCAAGTGAAAGCAAACTGTGGCCTGCATTCCGGTGCCAAAGGAATTGAGAAAAACGCATTAGCGATATCAATTGTAGCGTACCACCTGGCTGCCTTTGACTCCAGTTCATACTGAAGTTCCAGCATATCTGGCACGGCAGCACTCAATGGTGGTGTAACTTCATTCAAGCCACGATAGTCTACCGTCAGCCTCCACTCGCCATTGGACTTACGTACAGGCCATATAGGGCTGTTAAAAGGTGAGCGGGTCTTTGTGATGACTCCTTGACTCTCCAGTTGACGAATCAACTTATGGATAGGAATTAGAGAGTCTCGGTTGGTACGATATTGCCGTCGGTGCACTGTTGTAGTAGCAATTGGCACCTGTTGTTCTTCGACCCTCAGTAACCCCACAGCAGAAGGGTCCGTTGAGAGACCAGGCAAAGTAGACAGCTGTCTGCCTTCTTCTGTCTCTATTGCAGCTATGCCAAAAGCCCACCGATACCCTTTTGGGTCTTTGAAATACCCTCTCTTAAGATAATCTATGCCAAGGATGCACGGTGCTTCTGGGCCAGTTACAATAGGGTGTTTTTGCCTCTGCTCTCCAGTTAGGCTCACTTCAGCCTCTAACACAGTCAGTTGTTGAGACCCCCCTGTCACTCCAGAAATACAGATGGATTCTGCCCCTCTGAAGTTCGATGGTATCAAGGTGCATTGGGCACCAGTATCCACTAGAGCCTTATACTTTCTGGGGTATGATGTGCCAGGCCACCGAATCCACACAGTCCAGTAAACTCGATTATCCCTTTCCTCCACCTGGCTGGAGGCAGGGCCCCTCTAATGCCTGTTATCATATTCATCAGAGGAATCAGCAGGATTAGAGTCAGGGTGGCTAGGAGGATCAGCCCTCCCATTTTGACTAGTGGACTGCTCACTGTAGACTGGGGCAACAGCTGTCCTGGAGGAATTGGAGAAAGTTCTATTTCTGTTGGTTCTTCCTCCCAACTGGCGTACCCTTGCCTCTAAAGCGGAGGTGGGTTTTCCATCCCACCTTCTCATGTCTTCTCCATGATCACGGAGGTAGAACCACAGCTCGCCTCGTGATCTGTACCGTCTCTCTTGTCTCTCTCGAGGAGGGTAATGCCTGGTTCTGACAGCTGAAATTCTAGAACGTTCAGGTGGTGGGAAATCTACTTTTTCTCTTAATTCTCGGACCTCCTCAGACAGCTTTTCCACAGCCGCAACACAGGTTCGTATAGAAGTATTATCATCATATCGTCGGAGGTAGGTGACCAGATTACCTACGGATAGTGGTGCTTCATCGTCTCCGAAGTCCATTATTGCCAATGAGGTGGAATATGCTGCTGGCGCACTCCGTATAATCTTCTGCCACATTGGTCGTGTGCACCGGACGTCATCTGGATCTTCGAGTCTTGGTCCGCTTCTCGAGTCAAGATAAATCAACTCTCGCACAGCCAGTTCTCTCAGATACTGAATAGCTTTTTCTATGTTGGTCCACTTGCTTACATTACATGGCACCTCGTCCTTGTAGGGATACCTTTCCTTTATAGCTGCCAGGAGCCGTCTCCAGAGGCTGCGGACTTGTGTCTGCCTTCCAATTGCTTTATCAATGCCTCCATCCATGGCAAGGGCTCCTAGCTGCCTGGCTTCGTTACCATCTAACTCCAGACTATTGGCTCCCATGTCCCAGCATCTGAGCAACCAAGAGACAATGGGCTCACCTCTAAGACGGCCATAATCTTTTCGAATATCTCGCAGCTCGCTCATTTTTAGAGATCTGGTGGTTATCGTCTCATCTATGATGTCACTTCTCCTCCATTGAGATTTTCTCTGGGGCGAAACAGAACGCTCCCGCTTCATTTCTCGTGATGGCCCTGGTTGCTCTTCATCATCATCATCCTCTCCTCTGCGTTCTGACTTTCGCACACATTTCCTCGGTTGCTCTTCCTCCAATCGTTGTGATGGCCCTGGTTGCTCTTCTTTGTCTGGTTGCTCTGATGGCCCTGGTTGCTCTTCCTCATTTGGTTGTTGTGATGGCCCTGATTGCTCTTCTTCATCTTCTAACTTTTGTATACATTTTCTTTTCCTTACGGGGGCAACTGATACCGTTGTAGTCTGAGTAGCTATAGTGCTTGTCATGGGAGTCGAGATGGCAAGCACAATAACCCGAGAAATAAATTGATATACACCCCTAAATGGCCGATTGACTTTGAATATATAGATAATTAAACATATATTCAGGAGACCTTGCAGGACAATCAAACCGGTTAAATTATTCCAATGATGTTCAGCATTATCAAAATCAACGTAAGCTTTTGTGAATGAAAAGTCACCGGTATAATTGGCGATGATATCCGCCAGGTGACGCTCAAAATTAATAAACGAGCTCCACATCACCATCCCCCTCTGCACCGCCGAATACAAAGACTGAGCCGGTCCCAGCACCGATGATCTTATCAGAGTTACACCGTACAGTATAGCAAAACCCTTAATTACCGATAACATACTTTTCATGCCGGTCCAACACCCAGAGCCAGAAAACCGCATAAACATTCCGCCTAACATCATACAGGGTAAATAAGGCAATAAATTATACATGTCCAGTAACATGTATGCGAGCATAACAAACAGCATTCCAGCCAGCAACATCGTTATCTCAACCCCTTCGGGCCTCACGTTGGGCACCAATTAAGACTGCCCTGGGTTAGGTTGAAACCCCCACACACACACACACAGCCGGTCACTCCCCCTCCCCCACCCCCAGGAATGAGGGAGAGAATTAAAGGAGAAACGGGAAACCCGTGGGTTGAGATAAGAACAATTTAATACAGATGATTTAATACGCAGTGTAGATGCTCACCACCCCCTCGTATGCGAAGCTCGTCTCGTCCCGAAGCTGCAATCCCGGACAAATGCGAGGCCCCGAAATAGAGAGGGGCAGAGAGAGAGAGAGATAGTACTCCGAGAGTGGGAGTACTGGGAGAGAGAGTAAAAGAAAGAAAAACAACAGAGCAACAGCGCAGCAAGCGCAAAAGAGCAAAAGCAGCGAAAGAGCCAAAGCACAAAAGCCCTTCTGTCCGGCTGCCCCTCACTTTTATACTGGGCATGACGCTGCATGATATGGAATACTAATTGGCCAGTTTGGCCTCAATCTTAAGTTCCACCACAAATCACAAGGGGAATCGTGTCCCCCTTGTCCCAGCTATGCTCCCCCCTTATCCCGCCGTGCTTCTGCACTCCAGCACACTGAAAAGTCCTTGGAGTTTCACGTCCAACCACAAACATCAACTTGCTATCAGCATTCTTCTCAGAGCGAGCCTCTGAGTAAAACCAAAACACGGAGCTCTTCTAGCTGCTAAAAGGAAGAGCTAACCCCGTCCCAGCTAAAACCAGGACACATGGTTTGGTGAAGAACAAATCACATAACCTAAAGGTATATAAACTCTCTAACTGCTCCATTTGGGTAGAGTTCATACCAGAAGAGATTGTCACTTTTTTGCTCTGTGTTCTCTCATGTAGCAATAAACGGCTTCTGTTTTGACCTTATCTAAATTGTAATTTTGGTTATTCTGTAACAGAGTGGAAGGCAGGCTACAGAGCTGCAGATAGAAGGCCCTTAGCAATACAAAGGCTAAGGCACCTAATGTGCTGTGAATCATCCCTCCATCCCCAGGTATTTGCAGATCCTATTCTTCACTCAGACATTCCTGAATGTGAACAAGATTGTAGGATGTATGTCTATTCATCTGAAGGAAACAATAAGACTATGAATAGGTTCAGTAGCGAGGACTTGGAGGATGAAACTCTAATTTCTTCCCAAACCAGCATATTTTTGGATGTTCTTTTATTTGTTTATTGGTTAGAATTAAAAATAGCAACTCTAATCTTAATAATCTATTTTCACCAAAAGGAAAGCATGCTGTGGGAGTGGTGTGGTTGCGTTTCCTTCCTGCAAATGAAAACCTTCTCGGAAACATGAGTCTGTTTCTCAAGCTCAGTAAAATCAGCTTTTCTACCTAAATTAAATTTATTGAGCTGTATAGGAGAGTTACAGGAAGCATTTTTAGCAAAGTTAAAAACTCCATGGCATCTTGTCACCTGACACTAAGGGGACAGACAGGTTCTTTTAGGGATCCTTGGCAGAATCATAGAATCATAGAATGGTTAAGGTTGGAAGGGACCTCAAAGATCATCTAGTTCCAACCCCCCTGCCATGGGCAGGGAAACCCTCCACTACACCAGGTTGCCCAAAGCCTCATCCAAACCGGCCTTGAACACTTCCAGGGATGGGGCAGCCACAGCTTCTCTGGGCAACCTGTTCCACTGCCTCACCACCCTCAATGTAAAAAATTTCATCCTTATATCTAATCTAAATCTCCCCTCGTTCAGTTTAAATCCATTGCCCCTTGTCCTATCACTACACGCCCTTGTAAAAAGTCCCTCTCCAGCTTTCCTGTGGGCCCCCTTTAGGTACTGGAAAGCTGCTATAAGATCACCCCAGAGCCTTCTCTTCTCCAGGCTGAACAGCCCCAACTCTCTCAGCCTGTCTTCATAGCAGAGGTGTTCCAGCCCTCGAATCATCTTCGTGGCCCTCCTCTGGACTCGTTCCAGTAGCTCCATGTCCTTCTTATGTTGGGGACTCCAGAGCTGAACACAGTATTCTAGGTGGGGTCTCACGAGAGCTGAGTAGAGGGGCAGAATCACTTCCCTTGACCTGCTGGCCACACTTCTTTGGATGCAGTCCAGGATACGGTTGGCTTTCTGGGCTGCCAGCGCACATTGCCGGCTCATGGTGAGCTTCTCATCCACCAGCACTCCCAAGTCCTTTTCCTCAGGGCTGCTCTCGATCCATTCTCCGCCCAGCCTGTACTTGTGCTTGGGATTGCCCCGACCCACATGCAGGACCTTGCACTTGGCCTTCTTGAACTTCATGAGGTTCACACAGGCCCATCTCTCCAGCCTGTCAAGGTCCCTCTGGATGGCATCCCTTCCCTCCAGCGTGTCCACAACACCACACAACTTGGTGTCATCTGCAAACTTGCTGAGGGTGCACTCGATCCCACTGTCCATGTCTCCAACAAAGATGTTAAATAGCACTGACCCCAGTACTGACCCCTGAGGAACACCACTTGTCACAGGCCTCCACGTGGACATTGAACCGTTGACCACAACTCTTTGAGTGAGACCATCCAGCCAATTCCTTATCCACCGAGTGGTCCATCCATCAAAACCATGTCTCTCCAGTTTAGAGACAAGGATGTGGTGTGGGACAGTATCAAATGCTTTGGATAAGTCCAGGTAGACGATGTCAGTTGCTCTTCCCCTATCCATCAATGCTGTAACCTCATCATAGAAGGCCACCAAATTAGTCAGGCAGGATTTGCCCTTAGTGAAGCCATGTTGACTGTCACCAATCGCCTCCTTGTTTTCTATGTGCCTTAGCATAGTCGCCAGAATGATGATGGCACTAATTGTAGTTACAATTAAAGCTTTATTTTCTTAACAGAATTTTATGATTACTATAGCACAGAATTTATGATTAGAATGGCATAGGATTTCTACAAGCAAAATCAATATAGCACAATCTATAAGTGGCATAATACAGAATTTATAATACAACTTAACTTATAATTTCTAATCACTTGGACCCTCTGCAGATCAAGTCAGATCTTAATACATGGTTTTCTGTATCAATATAACAATCATAATCTAGACTTCAAAATAATATGAAAGAATACAAGTCACTCAATCCTCAGAGGAAGCAGATGACAGTGGAAGCATCCCTGGCCACAGGTCTCACTGTCCAACAGCAATTCCAATACAATTTCCCCACTTAGGACTTGTAACGGCTTGATTTTATAGAATCATAGAATCATAGAATCATAGAATCGTTAGGGCTGGAAGGGACCTTCAAAGGTCATCTAGTCCAACCCCCCTGCAAGGAACAGGGATATCTCCAACTAGAACAGGTTGCTCAGGGCCTCATCCAACCGGGCCTTGAACGTCTCCAGGGATGGAGCATCCACCAAGTGTATAGATAGTGCTCTGTGTGCTGTTGCGCTTCCCTGTTCTGTGACGAGGTCATCAACACCACAAGATTGGCTGGGTGCCCAGGACCTTCAAGGCCAGCAAGGAAGGAAGTAATCGGCCTGGTGCCCAGGGATCTTGAGGCTGGTAGGGAGGGGACAAAGAAATCTGTTTGGTTTGTCTACTTGGTTCACGTGACCTTCGGGGCCTGGTAATGAGGGAAAAGGAATGAATACATGACCCTCTCAGTCACAGAGACTGGCTGCTTGCCTCATAAAATGGCATTAGTTATGCTAATCACATTACCAAGTGTCAGGAGCAGGGGGTACCAGTCACACACCTCACTAACAGCAATGCCTGGTGTCAGCCTAATTGACAACCTAATCTGTCAACCCAGATTGAAGCCTACTACATAGTCCTAAAGGGACTGGGTGAAATCCCAAATGCACTGGATTTAAAGTAGGAAGGGGGAAAAGGAACCAAAATGGACAAGAAAAAAGCCTAGAAGTAGTAACAGACTTCCAGCTAGTCAGGTATAAGGTCTGCTACACCACATCCCCACCAGTTCTAAGCACTCCTCACCTGCCTCACTAGCCCTCTTTCATTCACTAGCCTCCCTCAATGTCCTGCCCTATCAGCTCACTCCATCTCCCTGAGCCTCAGCCCCACTCTCCAACTACCTGCTACCTACCATTCCATGTCTCTGCAGTTGCTAGCATGGAGCTGCAGTCACAGGACACTGGGATGGTCAGTAAAGGCCAAGTAGGCTTCAGCAAGGCACTGAAACAGGCCAGTCTTATTTCCCAGAAGGAACTAAGTGAACAAGCTAAATCTCAATGGGCACAGGAGACATCTGCAGTGGTTACTTCTGGTAACACCATTATGATCATCTCACTCCATCCCAGTTGCTGTGGAGTGGCGTTTTTGATTGGAAGGGTGGAGCATTGTGACATAGCACATTTGGACTGGATGGAGACAAAGAACAAGCAATCCTAGCTGAGTGTTGGAAGGTGGAGCATGGCGCATGCATAGTAGGTGAAGGTGAACAGGACCTAAAGAAGGTACGTGTGGAGGAAGTGCCACTCTTGCCTTATCTCAGTCAGTTAGGCCAGGGGCTGCTTCTCTTGTAGGCTGTGTCCAGTTTCAGTTAATACCCCAACCTTTTTTAGAAATAGAAGTGCTTTAGACAATTTCAGATGCTCCTTTTTGCAGTCAAGCTCTTCAGCAAACAGTGATGCTATATCCCTGCAGGCAAAAAGTTGTGTGATTTTATTTTCCCTGTGCAGATGTAAATCACTAAGCAGGACAACTTAAAACAGTGGGAGAATGGCTCAGGTTACCATAAGCCTGAATGTGATCTCTTTTTCCTACCCAGAAGTTTTGTCTAGTACAGTTGAGGATTTCTTATGGTTATCCAAGATTTCTCCAGACCTTTTAGTTGCAACCATATCTGGAAACACTAGCCATATCCTCATCCTGCATACCAATCAACTGTGCAAGAAGGGCATGTGACTGTGCAGCACAGTCTTTTCTGGGAACACTGGATAGATATATTAACAGAGCATGTGGATCAAACCCAAAGCATCCCCAGAAGAACTCATTTACTGAACAGGGAGACTGTACAATGTACGAGGTAAATCCATTATTTCCCAAAGCTGCTGGAATACATACA
The DNA here is from genome assembly GCF_009769465.1 of Tauraco erythrolophus. NCBI lineage: Eukaryota > Metazoa > Chordata > Aves > Musophagiformes > Musophagidae > Tauraco > Tauraco erythrolophus. The sequence goes on from NC_141497.1 coordinate 19,316,838, forward strand.
CACACATGGATGTTTCTGTCTGCCAAACACTAGGCATATTTTAGGGATAGTAGTTCTCACTCAGGGAAACATGATACCTAATAACATATTTAAAATACAACTAGTTGCTTCAGATTCTGAATTGGGTTTAGGCAAAAGCATGACATCATAATTACAAAATATTGTTATATCAGGTAATGTCCCTTGGAACTTTTGATTTCAAGATTAATTCCTGTTGCTTTTAGCTTTACCAAAATGATACTGTTTGGGTCAAAATTTTCTAAGCTGTGGGGTCAGAGATAGCCTGATAGAAATGTCTTTCAGGATATGGACTGAAAATGTAAATGGAAGGGTCAAATAGCTCCCTCAACTTTTCACACCCTCCAAAGCAACAGTCACAGTTCTTTATCCTCAGTTTGTGATCTGATCTTCGTAAATGTCTTTTATCTGTATTTTTGCTATTTCTGAATTATATAGTATTTTTAAAATTTATTAATTTTATGCCAAATAAATAATCTTCTTTGACTTTGTCCAGGTGCATACAGTTGAAAGACATTGTGATGTGGCTCTGAAAAATAAAACAGTACTTTCTTGATCAAAAACTCAGTACTGAACAGGGCTTCCTCTCTGTTGCCTGTCTGCAGTCTGAAAATTAGTTTGAAACCGAATCAGTTGGAAAATGGTATTTCCTCTAGGAAACCAAATTATGGGATAGCATGGAAGGACTCATAGAGATTTAAATACCATGTTCCAAAATTCCAGTAGGGTTTTAGCACTATAATAATTTACCAAGCATTTGACCCCACTAGCAGACTAATGTACCTGCCTAAAATACTGTGTATATATTTTAAAAATATCAAAACAACAAAGCACAGTAGTACACATTCACTAATTGACAAAAGTTACTTCAGACAAAATAGTATTGCTGCACTCGTTTAGGCTAGTACAGCTGTATTACTATAGCAAGACAAACAAAACCATTTCCTTCCTCCCATATTAAAAACCCCACCATATAATGCGTAAAATGTCCCACATAATACTGTAAAGCCAAGAAATATTTCAGTCTAAATAAAGACATAATATTTTAGCAAGGTAGAAAGAAATCAAGACCATAATATTAATTGAATTTATCATTAACTTATTTTTGTGAAAAAGATTCTGTACACAGATTTATTTATAATGTGCAGTGCTTGAAATTCAAGACAATAGGAGTGAAAATACAGTATTTCAGTATGGTCCTGACCTCAAGAAGAGTAAGGAGCAACTGTTTCATATTCAGGCAGGATATCAACTTGCCTCTCTGCAAGGTAACATAACCTACACCTGCAGGAAATCAGTTGGAACTACTATTTTAAACACACAAGATTCAGCTAACCAACTGCTTGTGGGAAGGAAGTGGTTCTAAATTCATATAGGCTCTGTGAAACAGATGTGGTTTACATCATCTACCTGGACTTGTCCAAAGCATTTGATACTGTCCCACATGACATCCTTGTCTCTAAACTGGAGAGACATGGTTTGATGGATGGACCACTTGGTGGGTAAGGAATTGGCTGGATGGTCGCACTCAAAGAGTTGTGGTCAACGGTTCAATGTCCAAGTGGAGGCCAGTGACGAGTGGTGTTCCTCAGGGGTCAGTACTGGGGCTGGTGCTATTTAACATCTCTGTTGGTGACATGGACAGTGGGATCGAGTGCACCCTTAGCAAGTTTGCAGATGACACCAAGCTGTGTGGTGTTGTGGACATACCGGAGGGAAGGGATGCCATCCAGAGGGACCTTGACAGGCTGGAGAGGTGGGCCTGTGAGAACCTCATGAAGTTCAAGAAGGCCAAGTGCAAGGTCCTGCGTGTGGGTTGGAGCAATCCCATGCACAAGTACAGGCTGGGCGGAGAATGGATCGAGAGCAGCCCTGAGGTAAAGGACTTGGGAGTGCTGGTGGATGAGAAGCTCACCATGAGCCGGCAATGTGCGCTGGCAGCCCAGAAAGCCAACCGTATCCTGGACTGCATCCAAAGAAGTGTGGCCAGCAGGTCGAGGGAGGTGATTCTGCCCTTCTACTCTGCTCTGGTGAGACCCCACCTGGAATACTGCATTCAGCTCTGGAGTCCCCAACACAAGAAGGACATGGAGCTGCTGGAGCGAGTCCAGAGGAGGGCCACAAAGATGATCCGAGGGCTGGAACACCTCTGCTATGAAGACAGGCTGAGAGAGTTGGGGCTGTTCAGCCTGGAGAAGAGAAGGCTCTGGGGTGATCTTATTGCAGCCTTCCAGTACCTGAAGGGGGCCTACAGGAAAGCTGGAGAGGGACTTTTTACAAGGGCATGTAGTGATAGGACAAGGGACAATGGCTTTAAACTGAAAGAGGAGAGATTTAGATTGGATATAAGAAAAAAATTTTCACTCTGAGGGTGGTGAGGCAGTGGAACAGGTTGCCCAGAGAAGCTGTGGCTGCCCCATCCCCGGAAGTGTTCAAGGCCAGGTTGGATGAGGCTTTGGGCAACCTGGTGTAGTGGAGGGTTTCCCTGCCCATGGCAGGGGGGTTGGAACTAGATGATCTTTGAGGTCCCTTCCAACCCAAACCATTCTATGATTCTATGATTCCATGTGGCAACAATTTACTGCTTATTAGTGGACTAGTGTCAGGTAATAGCTCTCTATTGGGTTTATGCAGTAAGGTTTTGGTAGCGGAGGCTGCAGGGGTGGTCTGTGAGAAGAGATCCCATGCCAGACAGAGCCAGTTCCAGTCAGCTCCAAGATGGACTCTCTGTTGACCAACGCTGAGCCATTCAGTGACCTTGGTAGTGCCTCTGTGAAAAGCTATTTAAGAAAGGGTAAAATACTGCACAGCAGTTGTGACAGAGGAGTGAGAAAAAAAAGTGTGAGAAACAACCCTGCCAACACCAAGGTCAGTGAAGAAGGAGTGGGAGGAAGCATTCCAGGTATCGGATCAGAGATTCCCCTGCAGTCCATGGAGAGGATCACAGTGAAGCAGGTTGTTTCCCTGCAGCCTGTGGAGAGGACCATGGTGGAGCAGATATCCACACTGCAGCCATGGAGGACTCCATACCACAGCAGCTAGATATGTCCTGAAGGAAGCTGCAGCCTGTGGAGAGCCCATGCAGGAGCAGGCTCCTGGCAGGAACTGTGACCTGTGGAGGACCCACGCTGCAGCAGGGAAAAAATGTCAGGAGGAAATAGTGGCAGAGATGAGCTGTTATGAACCGACTGCAACCTCTCCATTCTCCATCCCCCCTGCACTGCTCTGCAGTGGTGGAGGTAAAGGAGTTGGGAATGAAGGAGTTAAATTGAGCCTGGGAATACAGGAGGGGTAGGGGAAAGGTGATTTTTATCTTTGTCTTGTTTCTCACCATCCTACTCTATTTTTAATTGGCAGTAAATGAAAATATTTTTCCCCAAGCTGAGTCTGTTTTGCCTGTGATGGTAATTGGTGAGTGATCTGCCTGTCCTTATCTCGACCCATGAGCGTTTCCATCTATGGCATCTAATTATTATTACCCAGCTGGCCTGAATTGAATATAATTATAATTAACTAATTAACTAAGGTTTAGACCCTTGTCCTGGTTTTAGCTGGGACAGTTAGCTCTTCTTTTTAGCAGCTAGAAGAGCTCCGTGTTTTGGTTTTACTCAGAGGCTCGCTCTGAGAAGAATGCTGATAGCAAGTTGATGTTTGTGGTTGGACGTGAGACTCCAAGGACTTTTCAGTGTGCCGGAGTGCAGAAGCACGGCGGGATAAGGGGGGAGCATAGCTGGGACAAGGGAGCCACGATTCCCCTTGTGATTTGTGGTGGAACTTAAGACTGAGGGCCAAACTGGCCAATTAGTATTCCATATCATGCAGCGTCATGCCCAGTATAAAAGCGAGGGTCAGCCGGACAGAAGGGCTTTTGCGCTTTTGCTCTTTCGCTGCTTTTGCTCTTTTGCGCTTGCTGCGCTTTTGCTCTATTGCCTTTTTTTTCCTCTCTCTTCCAGTACTCCCACTCTCGGAGTACTATCTCTCTCTCTCTGCCCCTCTCTATTTCGGGGCCTCGTGTTCGTCCGGGATTTGCAGCTTCGGGACGAGACGGTCTGCGGATAAGAGGGAGTGGTGAGCATCTACCCTGTGTATTACTTATCTGTATTAAATTGTTCTTATCTCAACCCACGGGTTTCCCGTTTCTCCTTTAATTCTCTCCCTCATTCCTGGGGGTGGGGGAGGATGAGTGGCCGTCTGTGTGTGGGGTTCAGCCTAACCCACGACAACTCTGCCTACAAAAGGTGGGCCATTTCCTCCTGGCTGTGGAAGATGCAACAGCGTCCTTGGAGCTGCAGCCCAGGATGGTGAGCAACATCCATCTTATTTTTTCCCCTTGTCCTGCTGAGGAGGGGGAGTGAGAGAGCAACTGGGTGGGGGTCTGGCAACCAGCCAAGGTCAAACCACCACAAGCTCTCAACTTGAAGCTCTACAGATATTGTCATTCAGAATAAAACCATTTGCTGGAAATAATGGTGATCTGATCCTACTAAAAATTTAAAAGCAATAATATAGCTTTTTACTTCACTATACAGTTTATAATCTGCAAGCAGTCTTTATGATATATACTTTTCCATTCTATTAAAGGCTGTTGTCCTGGTTTTAGCTGGGACAGAGTTAGCTCTTCTTTTTAGCAGCTAGAAGAGCTCTGTGTTTTGGTTGTACTCAGAGGCTCGCTCTGAGAAGAATGCTGGTAGCGCACTGATGTTTGTAGTTGGCACTGAGGTCTCAAGGACTTTTTCAGCTTGCCGAGTTCTTGCCAGTGTGCAGGAGCACAACAGGATAAGGGGGGAGCATAGCCGGGACAAGGGGTCCACGACTCTCCTTACGATTTGTACCTGAACTTAAGATTGAGGCCAAACTGGCCAATTAGTATTCCATATCATGCAGCGTCATGCCCAGTATAAAAGTGAGGGTCAGCTGGAAAGAAGGGCTTTTGCCCTTCCAAGACTCTCACTTTCGGGCTCTCAGAGTGGTTTTTTTTTTTCCCTCTCTCTCTCTCGGGGCTTCCCGTTCATCCGGGATCGCGGTATCGAGTTTTATCTATTTCGGGATTGCAGCTTCGGGGCGAGACGGGCCTCGGTCAAGGGGTGGTGAGCAATTACACTGTACATCACTCGTTTGCATATGTTTATCCTTGTACATATCTGTATATATATATTGGTAGTGGTAGTAGTAAATTGTTCTTATTTCAACCCTCGGGTCTCTTTTCTTTTTCTTCTTTGATTCTCTCCCTCATCTCTGGGGTGGGGGAGGGTGAGAGAGGACTGTGTAGGGTATAGTTGCCAGAGCGGCCTAACCCACCACAGTCTTAATTGGCGCCCAACAGTGGGGCTCGAGGAATTCGAGATAAGGATAGAGATTGGGAAAGGTAATGGGCAAAACATGGACTCCACAGTGGTGAAAAACAAAAGGACCTTGAGAAACTCAGCTTGTTGTGACTGGTGAAGGTACCAGGGGTGAATTGTTTATGAAATGCCTGTTCTTGCTCAATATTGTTTGCAAAATCTGTGTTCATGTTGATGTAACTGAAGTTGTGCCTCAATAGGGAATCCGCAGAGGTGAGGGGTGGAATGTCATGGTTTGAAGTGGGGGGGAGGCTCTGGTGGCAGAAGCTGCCCATCAGACCGGACTCCCATGATACGGGGATAGGTATAGGAGTAGGCATAAGACTACATAAGACTATATTAGCTATTATTTCTATGGATAGGTATAAGAATAGGCATAAGACTCTGGGAAATACATAGCTCTGTGAAATAGCTCTGTGAATTGCTAGAAGTTATCAAATACTAATCCCTGCTTTGAAACACTAACTACTCGAAAAGAAGGCCTGTAAGAGAGACAAAATAAATGATGGCAAGGTTGTAACTCATGACCCATAGGGAGAAAAACAGACAAAGAGGAGAGATAAGGACTAACGAGAATTAACATTTGTCTTCAAGCAATAACAAGTAGGAGACAACCAGATGTCCACTCAAGGCCAGGGAAACGGTTTGGCTCTACAGGCCCAGCCAAAACAAGAGTTATAGAGTTTTAGGGAAGAAGTGAAAACACACAGCGAGGAAGACCTACGGCCTTCATCCCAAAGACCCCTGCCCACGACCACCAGGAGGCGTGTCAAGGAGGAGCCTGAGGCGGATCCTGAGGCGGGGGCTATGGAAATGATCTCCAGGGAGAGACTGCCCTTTTGGGGGAGGGGGTGATGAGTATGTCTGTATAAATACAAGAAAAACTGCTACGGCGGGTGTGCACGTTTGTGGTGGAGCGATCCCCCGTGCACCCAGCGCTGCAATAAACATACCTACTTTACAACTTTCCAAGTTGTGGAGTCTGTTTCCGCACCTCAGTTTTGGCGAGCCAGGCAGGAGACTCTCTGCTCGACTGTGGAACCGACTGCGGAGCGGACGCCCCTCGGCGCGCCCCGAGAACTTTCCTCGGAGGAGCCTCCTCTCCTCAGCCGATTACCCAGAGGCAGACAAGGACTTCCTGAGCCGCGGACAAACGGTATGTTTGGGTAAGAATGGCCGGAGACGTCCGGCGTATGGGGCTGCTGGTAAATCACGCGGAGACGTCCGGCGTGCAGCATTGTCCCCGGGCAGGGCAGGGTGCCCTGCGGTAAGGAGGGCCCTGGGGAGTTTGCTGCCTTAGAGGATCAGAGACTGGTGAGCTGGAATCTGTGCCAGCAAGATCCAGAGACTGAAAACAGAGACTGGTGAGCTGGAATCTGTGCCAGCAAGAACCAGAGACTGAGACCAGGGACTGGTGAGCTGGAATCCAGATCTGGAGACTGGGCCAGCAAGAACCAGGGACTGGCAGGCCGCTAGCGATCTTGCGAGCAGATCGAGCAAACTCAGAGGTTTTCGCTACTTCCCTGAATGGCGAGGCGCCGTTTTGGCATTTCACTTGGGCGCCCGAACACTGAGTCTGACACAGAGGGGTGGGTAAGTAGCGCAACCTCACAGTCATATGGCTTATGGAATATTGGCAGCTGCAGGAGGGGTAATAGCTGGATCGGTAATTGTCTGTTATCTGCTCTGTTATATGTTCTCTTGTTCCTGTCGTTCTGTGTTTTGTGTAAGTAACAAGAGAAGACATTTCGTTCCAGCTGCACCTGGCCCTATACCCTGAAAAGGGTGAGAGGTGTCAGAAAGCAACGGGGACGATTTGAAATCTCTATATACTGTTATCTATTGCAAAATCTGGTACCGTGTATTTCGTAAAGTTTATACCATTCAAAGTTTATATCGTCTAACATCAGCGCATGTAATAAGGCCTTTTAATGTTTGTATAAGTTTGCCAGGCCAGCCCTGAAATGTGTGATTGTGTGATTAATCACTGAGTGAGTGTTTAAGCGAGTGAGACGCAGCCTGGCTGCGGAGCAAGTGTGCCGTTCTGATCCATGGTCCCGTGTTCTCCGTGAGGAGAGCGGCCGGAGACGAGTGAAGCGTGTGATACCGTAAAAGCGTACGTGTGAGTGGGTGAGACGTGTAGTTGTGCACAAAGCGAGTGCAGAGTCTGAATCCGTGGTTCAGTTCTCCCACGAGGGAAACAGCCGGAGACAGACAAAGCGAGTGACAAACTAAAAATTGTATTATTATTCACATGAGCATCAGACAGAATATTAAGGTGCAGTTAAAAGGGAGAAATGGAGTAAAGGGAAAGTAAGTGAAATGGGGGGAGGAAAAAGTAAACCTTATGAAAAATCCCCTTTGGGTTGTATATTAACACACTGGAAAGATATAGTGGGACAAGGAGGCACAGAGAATACAAAGAAACTAATCAAATATTGTAACCAATGGTGGCTGCTTTATAAGCTAGAAAATGAAGCTAAATGGCCCAGTGAGGGTGGAACACTAAACTATGACACGCTTTTACATTTAATGTGTTGTTCCTAAGAAGGGAAGAAAAATGGGATAAAGTTAAATACGCAGATATGCTCTTTGTTCTCCGAAATAACCCTGAATGACAGAGAGATTGCAGACTAATGCCTCCCCGAGATCCTATAGTCCTCGCATTAGAAAAGGAAAACAAGAGGGAGAACAAAAATAAATTAAAAAGCTGCTGCTCAGTCTGCAGCATTGGACAAAGGTGTACTAGAAAAAGTAAAACCCGCCAGGGCACAGAACAAGATCTAACTGATATTTTCAAGCCTCCCCCTCAGTCTCAGGAGCAAAATGAGGTCTCAAACGAGACCCCTACTCCTCCAGACAGCCCGATATCCTCCCGCACTAAGAAAAAACGGCTGGCGGCAGCAGAGCAGCCAACAGCACCAATTCTGCAGGCACCCCTCTGGGAAGCAGTAGGACCGGATAGTGGGACAATAAGAATTAAGGTACCATTTTCCTATAATGATTTAAGGAAATGGAAGACAGCTGCTCAGGAATATCGCAGCGATACAGTAAGCACCACCCAAAATCTTAGATTCATAATAAAGCAGCGCAACCCTGATTGGAATGATATGCAATTATTGCTAGAATGTTAACTGAGACAAAGAAACAATTAGTCATAAAAACTGCCAAGGATCTTGCAAAAGATCACTATGAGGCTAGGGGAGGAACAAAAGGAAATAGAATTTTTACTAGATACAGTGGCAACATACTCCGTTTTAAATCAAGCCTTAATGCCTTTAGGAAATTATTACATTGTAGTAAAAGGAGCAACTGGCCAGAGTAAAAAGGCTTACTTTTTGAATTTTTAAAATATAAACTGGGTAAGCAAGTGGGCATTCATAAATTCTTGTATATGCCAAACTCCCCAAAAGCCCTGTTGGGAAGAGATCTATTAGAACAATTGGGAGCCACGATAAAATTCAAGAAAGGTGAAATTACTCTGGAGGTAAATGATCATCAGTATGTACAAATAATGAGCTTGCTTTTAGTTAATATTCTCACAGAAGGAAAAATCGACACGGAAATCACTGACCGGGTGTATCCAGAAGTTTGGGCAACTGATGTACCAGGATGTGCCACAAATGTCCAGCCAGTGGTAAAAGAAATCATAGAAACAAAATAGCAGAGGATCAATACACTGTGGTTGCTAATCCATATACCCTGTTAACCACTCTGACTCCTGATTTGACTTGGTTTACAGTTTTAGATTTAAAAGATGCCTTCTTTTGCCTCCCTCTCCATGAAGCCAGTCAGAAAATCTTTACTTTTGAATGGGAAAATCCCAAGAGTGGTCGAAAGACCCAGCTCACCTGGACGGTGTTGCCACAAGGTTTTAAGAACAGCCCTACGATTTTCAGAAACCAGCCAGCAAAAGACCTAGAGTCACGGGAACCACCACAAGAAGAAAGAAAAGTATTACAATATGTAGACGACCTCCTTACCGCGACTAAGACCAGAGAATCCTGTGTCATCTGGACTGTAAGTTTACTAAATTTTCTTGGGCTCCAGGGGTACCGGGTTTCTCAGAGAAAGGCACAAGTAACATTGCAACAAGTTACAAATCCTGGGTATGAAATCAGTGCTGGTCAGCGTTTCCTGGGTCAAGCCCGGAAAGAAGCCATATGCCAGACCCCCCAACCACAGACTGTGAAAGAGCTACGAACTTTCTTAGGAATGATGGGGTGGTGTCGGCTCTGGATATACAACTATGACTTGCTTGTTAAACCGCTGTATTCTTTAGTAACATCCAGCCAAAATACCTCCAATGGGATACGGAGCATCCCACCAGCTGAAAAAGGCCCTGGTGTCAGCGCCAGCATTGGGACTTCCTGATGTGAGTAAACCATTTTTCTCAGAGAATAGCATTAGGGATACTGGCATGGGACCTGGGACCATGCAGACGAGCTGTGGCGTACTTTTCCAAACAACTGGATGCTGCCGCAAAAGGATGGCCCAGTTGCCTGAGGGCAGTGGCAGCAGTCATCCTGAATATTCAAGAGGCCCGGAAGTTTACCTTAGGCCAGAAAATGACTGTTTTCGTGTCCCACACAGTGTCCACGGTCCTTGAAGCAAAAGGGGGACATTGGCTCTCCCGCAGAGGTTCCTGAGGTATCATGGCCGAACAGGATGATGTTGAAATTGTAACTACTAACATTGTTAACCCAGCTTGATTTCTCAGTGGGAACACTGGAGAACGAGTGAATCGTGACTTTCTCGAAACAATTGAGGCGACGCACTCGAGCCGCGCTGACTTCAAAGATGCCCCCATGAAGGGGGTAGAACACTGGTTCACAGACGGAAGCAGTTATGAGTGGAATGCGACATTTGGGATACGCCGTCACCACTTCTGAAAAGGTAATAGAATCGGGACCATTACCAACTGACACCTTGGCACAGAAAGCTGAAATCATAACCCTGACTCGAGCTCTGGAAAGAGCTGAAGGAAAAGCTATCAAGCATGCAGAGAGACTTTAAAACTTTTAATGCAGTACAACTTCCTGAAAAAGTGGCAATTATGCACATCGGCACACCAGAAGGTGAGCACAGAATTGGAAAGAGGGAATGAACTGGTGGATAGAGAGGCAAAACAGGCTGCTAGAAAAGAGATACAGGTAGAAGGGGCACTAATCCCCAATGGATGTATATCTTTAGAAGGTAAGCCAGAATATACAAAAGATGACCGTAAACTCATTACAGATCTAGAAGGATCATATAATGAGGATGGGTGGGCCATGACACCACACAAAAACTTACAGTTCCTTCTTATATGGTTTGGCCATTAGCCCGAGAAGAACACAAGAAAGGCCATTGTGGAGTGGAAGCATTATACAAATATCTTATCAAAAGTATAGTAGCTCAAAATCTGTATACCGCTGTCAGACAAGTAACTCAGCAATGTGATCTCTGCCTCCAGACTAGTCCAAAGACCATTGCACAGCCAGAAATAGGCCAAATTGGGAAAGGGAATGCTCCAGGACAACATTGGCAAATTGATTTCTCGGAACTTCCTAGAAAAGGGGGGTATCAATATTTGCTTGTACTAACTGATACCTTTTCAGGCTGGCCAGAAACCTTTCCGTGTAGAACAGCTAAAGCTCGAGAAATAACCAAAGCATTACTCCAAGAAATAATACCCAGGTTTGGAGTCCCAGCAGTAATATCCTCAGACAGAGGAACCACACTTCATCTCTGAGGTAGTGCAACAAATTAGTCACCATCTAGGAATGGATTGGCAATTACATACTCCATATTGGCCACAATTGAGTGGCCAAGTAGAGAAAATGAATCATTTGATTAAACAACAAATTGTTAAATTGGGACAGGAAACTAATTTGACTTGGCCCCAATCTATGGGCGGCCTTATGGAGTACAAAAGGGGGTGTCTTCACAAATTGGTGAAGAAATTATGACTTCCTATATGGTGGCATTAAGCAATCAACTCAGAGAAATTGAAAAACATGTATTTGGAACTCGGAGCAGAGGTCTAGATGGACCTGTACATAATATACAACCTGGAGATTTTGTATATGTCAAGTCTCTTGCAGGAAGAACTTTGGAACCACAATGGGAAGGACCATTCCAAGTACTCCTCACCTCCTACACAGCAATCAAGATCAAGGAGCAGAATGCCTGGATTCATCACACCAGAGTAAAAAGTCCATAGATCTCCATGGAAGGTCACGCAAGTCCAACCAGGGAAATTACTTTTCTCACAGTCATAATTATAATTCAGGGGTGGGAAAGCACTTATAGCCAGAATGACACTGAGTGGCCTTGGTAGGTATATTGGATCCATGGAGAAATACTCTGCTCGAGAAGGTTTAAATCTATCTACCGTGGTTATGTATGGAAATCAAGAATATTTAAAACAAGAATGGAGTAAGGATACAAAGGGAATTCACCAACTTCAGGGAAATGTAGAAAAAAAATCAAAGTAGGATGCCAAATTATTAATTGCTCCACCCATAAAAAGGCATCCCAAATTACCAAAATTACTATCTCAATTACTCCCACAAATAATGTGCTTCTAAAGAATTAGATTGTTGGCATAATTTCACACTAGTGCAAAACCACTGAAGTGGCTTGTCTCTGAGCCAATAGTGCTATTGGACTTTCATTTAAATTTAAAATAAACGCTGGGCCAGTTACAACAATGCCCGCTGCGATAGTTACACATCATAAAGAGATAAGTCTACCACACGACCTATGCCAGTACCTAAGCTAGAACCCAAAATTTATGAAATTGGTCCATATGTAATAAGAAACACAGGACAGCAGCAAGTGTTATTCAACCCAGAATGGTCTCTCAAAAGGGTTGAGTTATCAATGCAGATTAATGTATCAGAAATCCAACCATTGTGTTCTCCTTTCTTACAAACCTTTTATGAAGGATGGGCTACTTGGCTAAGAAAGAGGAAAGGTATTTCTCAAAGACAAAAACCAAGAGACCTGACGGGGCTATTAGGAACAGGGTTGGGAGTTCTGAGTACCATAGACTCAGAAGTAATAATGAACAAGCTGGCCGCTGTCACTAGAGATCTGTCAAAACTGCAATGGCCCTTACAATCCTCGTTATTGACTTTAGGAGCTCACCAGTGGTTAGCATCACAAATCTTACCAGATTGGGAACAAACAAACATAAGAGACCACAATATAATTGTGGATGTGATCGACGGGCTACAAGCCAATATCTCACTAGCCCTGAGTTGTGTTCAGGCCCAACTATGAATGCAATCAGATACTATAGTATCGCCTCTATTATAAGAGAAGGAGAAGAAGGGATATTTCCCACTGAAATCCGAAAGGTAGTCTGGGATGGTGCCACAAGTAAAGAAAGAGAGCTTCAATCCTGGTGGAATATGGTAAATTTTACTTGTAGCCCCACCACGCACACAGTTACAGCCTTTGTACTAACCATTTGTAATGTTCTAAAAACTGTGATCCATCCCATTATAGCTTTAGAACATATATCCTTTCGAACATAGAACATGGGCCCAAAGGGTAAGAGACAGATGACAAGCTCTAAAATCCTGCATTGTGTGAGAACAAGGATTTCTAAGTGAAAGTAATACCCTATGAGCACAAGATATCTGTCTTGATACTGATCAAAAGGTGTGTCATTTTGAAATTCGCCCTGATGTTGGCTCAAAGACAATCATAATACATGCAGGGAAAGGTTGTGCATGTCTACGAACAAAATGTAGCTCCATATTTGTAGAAGGGATGGAAGTAGAAACTAAAAATCATTCAAACGTCTGCATCTGTAATTTCACTCGGATCATGGGATGTGACTTCCATTATTCTGCTCCTGTCACATCCCGTCAGATTCTCAAGTCAGACTATACATTGATCTATGAGTTATTACCCATTATTACCCACACCTATAGGAACAAATTTAACTGACAAAGAAATTGCTGCAATATCCTGGTTTAATGCAAATACTGGAAAAAAATTAGAAAGAGCGGACAGAAAACTCTGGTGACAGTTCATTATGATGCAAACAAGATAAAGAAAATTGTAAAAAGAGAGTAGAGAAGGATGGAGAACATAAATGGTGGGAAGCACTTTTTGGATGGTCAGGATTTTTCAATCATCTAATACATCCTGTTATAATACTGTTAATAGCTACAGCTGCCTTGATGCTGTTACTAACACTGCTGTACGTATGGATTTGGTGTGTGTTTCGAAGGGTATCTTCAATGCACAAAGCGTTATATCAATCGGGAAACTTAGGCAAGTAAAAGAATTTACTTGATTCAATAGAAAAGGGGGGACTGATACGGGGATAGGTATAGGAGTAGGCATAAGACTACATAAGACTATATTAGCTATTATTTCTATGGATAGGGATAAGAATAGGCATAAGACTCTGGGAAATACATAGCTCTGTGAAATAGCTCTGTGAATTGCTAGAAGTTATCAAATACTAATCCCTGCTTTGAAACACTAACTACTCGAAAAGAAGGCCTGTAAGAGAGACAAAATACATGATGGCAAGGTTGTAACTCATGACCCATAGGGAGAAAAACAGACAAAGAGGAGAGATAAGGACTAACGAGAATTAACATTTGTCTTCAAGCAATAACAAGTAGGAGACAACCAGATGTCCACTCAAGGACAGGGAAACGGTTTGGCTCTACAGGCCCAGCCAAAACAAGAGTTTTAGAGTTTTAGGGAAGAAGTGAAAACACACAGCGAGGAAGACCTACGGCCTTCATCCCAAAGACCCCTGCCCACGACCACCAGGAGGCGTGTCAAGGAGGAGCCTGAGGCGGATCCTGAGGCGGGGGCTATGGAAATGATCTCCAGGGAGAGACTGCCCTTTTGGGGGAGGGGGTGATGAGTATGTCTGTATAAATACAAGAAAAACTGCTACGGTGGGTGTGCACGTTTGTGGTGGAGCGATCCCCCGTGCACCCAGCGCTGCAATAAACATACCTACTTTACAACTTTCCGAGTTGTGGAGTCTGTTTCCGCACCTCACCATCCCCCTCGGGGCTTGAGCCAATCTGCGCCTCTGCGAATTGCCCTATTTACGTCGGACAAAGGAACCGGAAAGGGGTGTGCCTGTGCCCAGGAGCGAGGAGAAGGGAGAGGGGCGCGGCCCCAGTCCCCGGCGGCCTGGCTGGGCCGGCGCCCCCTGTTGAGGATGGCGACTGCGGAGCCGCTTGGGGCACTCGGGGAGAGCTCCGCTCCTGGGGTGCCCACCAGGCCGTGTTCACTCAGAAAAGACTGAGATCTGAGACAAACAGCCACACAGATAACAGGTCAGTGAAGATGGAATGGAACAATGTGTGCTGCGGTTGAGTCCCCCTTGCAAGCAGCCCCCTTGCAACCAGTCCTCGGTGGAGCAAGCAGAGACCCACTTGCAGTCCGTGGAGGATCCACGTCGAGAAGAGATGCCAGAGCCTGAGCACGGTACGCATCTAAAGTCCGTGGGACAACTCCTGCCGATGGGGAGGTGTTTTGTTAAAGGAGATGCCTGAGCCCGCAGACTATTGTGAATAATGGGCACAGGTGGAGGCGCATTTACAGTCTGTATGACGACCCATGCCAGAGCGAGTGGCAACAACTCCTTAAAAGTCCGAGACTGGTAAAGCCCACACTTGGGGCAATCCGATGTGGTAAGGATTTGCCTCCTGCGGGTAGGACTCACGCTTTCCCCATGAGTAGGGGATCCACTGGAGCAAGGGACAATGGTGTAAGGACTCCTTCTCCTTTAAGAGAAGCAGCAGTAACAACATGGAATGAACTGACCTGCACTCCCCCATTCCCTGCCCCTCTGTGGGGAGGAGGTAGAGCCGGGAAGAAGAGGGAAAGGGGGGGGGAGTGGTGTTGTTTAAGACCTTGCCTTGTTTTCTTGTTATCCTCTCAAGTAACCATTTTTGTTTGCTTTTCTCTTTGTAGGTAGCTGTTAATAAACTGTTTTGCTTTAAGAAAACAGCCTCTTTCACGTGGGACCGTGGTTGGTGGGTGCTTCTCTGTTCCTGTCTCGACCCTCAGCTCTTTTATTACATTTTTCTCCTCTCCATTTTACTGGGGTGGGAGAGCTGTGTGGGGTTTAGTTGCCAGATCGGCCTAACCCACGACAGTTCTTTTTTGGCACCCAACGTGGGGCTTGAGCGGTTGAGATAACAAAAGTAAATTGCTGTGATTTGCCATTGTTGTCCTCCGGGATGTTGCTGGCCAGAATGCTGTTTGTAATGCTCTCATACGTGTTCCCAGAAGTCCGTTATTTGGTGCCTCATCTGCCTTACATGATATTAGCTGGAATGTTTACTCAGTTTACTGGCTCTGAGTCCTGGACTGTTATAAAAAGCAGATTCTCGTTAATTAAGGGGTTTGCTATAATGTACTGTGTGACGCTAAGATCATGGGTGTTGGCACCAGCTCAGTCTTTGTATTCGGCGTTGCAGAGGCGGATGGTGACGTGGAGATCGTTTATTAACTCTGAGCGCCACCTGGCGGAAGTCATTGCCAGTTACACCGGTAACTTCTCATTTACAAAAGTTGGTGTTGATTTAGATAATGCTGAACATCATTGGAATATTTCAACGGTTTTGAATTTGCTACAAGGTCTCCTGAGCATATGTTTAATTATATATGTACTCAGAGTCAATCGACCATTTAGGGGTGTATACCCATTTATTTCTCGTTTTATTGCGCTTGCCATTCCGACCCCCATGACAAGCACTATAGCTACTCAGACTAGTACAGTATCAGTTGCCCCCGTAAGAAAGAAGAAATGTGTACAAAAGTTAAGACATGCAGGAGACGATGATGAAGGAGAGCCAGGGCCATCACAACAACCAGAGGAGGAAGAGCAGCCAGGGCCATCACAACAACCAGAGGAGGAAGAGCAGCCAGGGCCATCACAACAACCAGATCATAGAATCATAGAATGGTTAGGGTTGGAAGGGACCTTAAAGATCATCTAGTTCCAACCCCCCTGCCATGGGCAGGGAAATCCTCCACTACACCAGGTTGCCCAAAGCCTCATCTAACCTGGCCTTGAACACCTCCAGGGATGGGGCATCCACAACTTCTCTGGGCAACCTGTTCCAGTACCTCACCACCCTCAACGTAAAGAATTTCTTCCTTAGATCTAACCTAAATCTGCCCTCTTTCAGTTTAAATCCATTGCCCCTTGTCCTATCACTACACGCCCTTGTAAAAAGTCCCTCTCCAGCTTTCTTGTAGGCCCCCTTTAGGTACTGGAAAGCTGCTATAAGATCACCCCAGAGCCTTCTCTTCTCCAGGCTGAACAGCCCCAACTCTCTCAGCCTGTCTTCATAGCAGAGGTGCTCCAGCCCTCGGATCATCTTCGTGGCCCTCCTCTGGACTCGTTCCAGTAGCTCCATGTCCTTCTTATGTTGGGGGCTCCAGAGCTGAACACAGTATTCTAGGTGGGGTCTCACGAGAGCAGAGTAGAGGGGCAGAATCACTTCCCTCGACCTGCTGGCCATGCTCCTTTTGATGCAGCCCAGGATACGGTTGGCTTTCTGGGCTGCCAGCGCACATTGCCAACTCATGTTGAGCTTCTCATCCACCAGCACTCCCAAGTCCTTTTCCTCAGGGCTGCTCTCAATCCGTTCTCCGCCCAGTCTGTACTTGTGCTTGGGATTGCCCCGACCCATGTGCAGGACCTTGCACTTGGCCTTCTTGAACTTCATGAGGTTCTCACAGGCCCACCTCTCCAGCCTGTCAAGGTCCCTCTGGATGGCATCCCTTCCCTCCAGCGTGTCCACAACACCACACAACTTGGTGTCCTCTGCAAACTTGCTAAGGGTGCACTCGATCCCACTGTCCATGTCTCCAACAAAGATGTTAAATAGCACTGGTCCCAGTACTGACCCCTGAGGAACACCACTCATCACTGGCCTCCACGTGGACATTGAACCGTTGACCACAACTCTTTGAGAGTGACCATCCAGCCAATTCCTTATCCACAGAGTGGTCCATCCATCAAACCATGTCTCTCCAGTTTAGAGACAAGGATGTCATGTGGGACAGTATCAAATGCTTTGGATAAGTCCAGGTAGATGATGTCAGTTGCTCTTCTCCTATCCATCAATGCTGTAACCTCATCATAGAAGGCCACCAAATTAGTCAGGCAGGATTTGCCCTTAGTGAAGCCATGTTGGCTGTCACCAATCGCCTCCTTGTTTTCTATGTGCCTTAGCATAGTCGCCAGGAGGATCTGCTCCATGATCTTGCCGGGCACAGAGGTGAGACTGACTGGCCTGTAGTTCCCTGGGTCTTCTTTTTTCCCCTTTTTAAAGATGGGGGCTATGTTTCCCCTTTTCCAGTCATTGGGAACTTCACCAGATTGCCACGACTTCTCAAATATGATGGATAGTGGCTTAGCAACTTCATCTGTCAGTTTCCTCAGGACCCGCGGGTGCACCTCATCAGGTCCCATGGACTTGTCCACCTTCCGGTTCTTAAGATGGTCTCGGACCTGATCTTCTCCTACAGTGGGTGGTTCCACATTCTTCCAGTCCCTGCCTTTGCCTTCTGTGACTTGGGCCATGCTGCTAGAGCTCTTGCCAGTGAAGACTGAGGCAAAGAAGTCGTTGAGAACCTCAGTCTTCTCCATATCCTGGGTGGCCAGGTCCCCCGTTTCTTTCCGGAGAGGGCCTACCTCTTCCCTAGATCTCTTTTTATCACTGACGTATCTGTGAGGAAGAGAAACCGAGGAAATGTGTACAAATGTCAGAACGTAGAGGAAAGGATGATGATGTTGAGCAACCAGGCTGAATATATATTTTGGTAGCGGTAGTAGTAAATTGTTCTTATCTCAGCCCTCGGGTCTCTTTTCTTTTTCCTCTTTGATTCTCTCCCTCATCCCTGGGGTGAGGAAGGGTGAGAGGGGACTGTGTAGAGTATAGTTGCCGGAGTGGACTAACCCACCACAGCTGTACTTGAATGTTTTGTCTTCAGTTTTATGTGTACTTAACAATGCCTAAATGAACCTGATTACAAACAAAATATAACCCTCTTAAATTTCTTCAGTAGTTTTTTTTATACTTCTGTTTCTGATGATCTGTAACAGTGTCATGCTCTGTGATTCCTGAACAAGTACATCTTTTGAGAGATAGTGGAACAAACATAGGTATTCCACATTTCTGGACAAACTGTGCAACCTTTTGAGTAACTTTCTAGCCACACACTTGAAGATCTAAGGTACAAAAATATCATAAGTACATCCTGAAGCACGCACAAGTAAAAAGTTAATGAAAAGGGTTGAAGACCTAAATCATGAAACTCTGTAATGTAAGCTAATGTAATACTAGCAGAATTAGTCACATTCTATACCGCATGTGAGCCATCACCAAAATAAAATGTCTGGATGAAAAGTAATTGATTAACTACAGTTGGTCCTTGACTCTCTCTTGCTTTTCATTCTTTGGAAAGCTTGCAATGCAGTTTCATGTTGGTGTTCTGATTATACTCTGCTTTGAGAAGGACGTCTCCTACTAATGGCCCCAGAACCATCTGTTACTTTTTCCTCAGTGCCCCAAAAGTGTACTTGCAAAGTAGAGGTGAATTGCCAACCTGAACTATCGCTAGCAACAATCATTGCCCTTTGGAGGTGGCAAACCGGGAACACAGCTTTGTGTACCTAAGGGAAGAAACGATGCAGATTCCTGAAGCCAAGATGAAGCTGCCTCAGCCAGAACAAACCTTTCCCCCACCCTTGGCAGACCAGAATCAGTGTTTCTCAGCAGACTTTTCTCTCTGTTTCTGCACAGTTGTCGTCAGGAGCTGCCTGCAGGCTTCTGTCTGGAGGCAGCTCCCTCCCAGGTAATTGCCTGCGCCAGCAGGTCAAACTTGCTAAAGCCAGTATGTCAAAACCAGTCTGGAATGGAGAAGTTACTAGATAAATGTTGCAGTACTTAGTACATGCTGACTGTCTCTTCCCTCCGCCTTGCCTGAACACAGCTGCCACTGCCTCCTCTATGGAAGCGCTTCTCTTTCCCGTATTCCCAACTGTGACAGATATCACATTCCCTCCTCCTCCCCTCCCCAAGCAGCAGCTGCGATAGAAGGAATGAACTATTTCATCTGCTCTATAGGGGGAGAACACAAATTAGTGTCTCTTTCCCTTCTCTAACGCAGGAAGACAATATCACTTCCTTCTTTTCCCCTTTAGCCTTCTACACACCCACACGAGAAGGTATGAAGCTCATTTCTGCAAGGCTTGCTTATTTTTTCTTCTTTTTTTTTTTTTGTTGTTGTTGTTTGGTTTTCTTTTCGCTTCGGTTAGTATCAACAAGCTTTCTAGAGAGAGAGAGGGAGCACAGGGGTATTTTCTCCCTCAGGCTGAAGTGAACTGTAGGATTGGACTTAAATGTGGTAGAAACTAGACTGCAACGGTTGAAGCTATGGGGGAAGGGCAAGCACAATTTTGTTCCTCCGCTCTTCTGCTGCATGCGCGGGGGGTGGGGGCAGATAGCGCATGCGCATACGTGTGGGGTGGGGGCAGATAGCGCATGCGCATACGTGTGGGGTGGGGGTAGATGGTGCGGTAGGAGTGCTGTTGGCCTCGGGAAGCTTTAGTGGAGGGGTGTGTATATGTATATCATTTATTTATGTATATTATACAAAGTATGAATCATATGCGTGTGTGGTGTTGATTGTGTGGGGTTGATTGTGTGGGGAAGGGGAGTGAGAGCATGAGCAGAGAGGGGAAGTCACACGTGTGAATGTAAGCAGGTTGGGATAAGGTTAGGGGGTGCAACACATGGACGGAGAGGTGTCTCTAGGGGTCAGAAATGAAGTTGGGTGGTGTCTGCATTAGGAGGGTGTGTGTGTGCATGTGCGTGTATAGATGTAGATGTATTTGGCAGCTTGGTTTCAGCATCCCCCTTCTAGCCAGAAGGTGGGCAGGGAGGGTAATGGCATGGGGTGGGGGCTACCCTTGGTGGAGCATTCTATTGGCATTCTCTTCCTATCCCCTGATGTTTTTATCTCTGGCAGTGTGATCTTGAGCGGCTGGAAGCACCTTGGTGGCAGGAAAAGGAGGTGCAGGTCCCTCCCCCGACCTAATTCGTCACCTAGCAACAGACATCATATCACTGTGAAAACATGAGCCGAGATTTCAAACCTGGAGACTTGATCTTTGCTAAGATGAAAGGTTATCCCCATTGGCCAGCCAGGGTAAGACACTCCTTCCTCTATCTGCAAGCTGCTGCTACCTCTTTACCTATCCTTTTTTCCTCCTCATCACCTTTTCTGCTCTTCCAGTTTTTTGTTGAGAAGAGTGTTTTCAGACACCTATAAAGAAGAAAACAGATAAATTGTGTTGTGCCTCTATCTTGCCAATGTGCGGGGGTGTGTGTGTCTGTGTGTGGTAGCACTGCTGTTGCTGAAAGTGACTTCTAAATCCCACTGCAAATCCCACACTGTAGTTTATTCTTGGCTTATGGTGCTTTATAAGTCTCTCTTTTATGACATATAGCACTGTTTAGTAGTCATTAGCTGTCATAAGATTTTTTAGGTTGTGGAAGGGCTGCTTGAATTCTATATGTGAAGATATGTATTGGGTATGTGTTAAAGTCAAGCAGTAATTTTTGAGAGTCTTAAAATCTGGAAACTAATTAATTAATAGCTTTTTTAGGAGGAAAAAGTCCTACTGAACTTAATATTTATTTATTTAAAGCTTTCTATATGTCTGCAGTGGGTTGACCCTGGCCAGCAACTAAACACAAACCAGCTGCTTGCTCACTCCCCTCACAGCAGGATGTAGGACAAATTAGAAGAGAAAAAGTGAGGAAAAAAGTGGGATAAAAAAAAAAGATAGTTTATTAAGTGAAGGAAAGGGAGGGGAAAAAAAAAACACCACACAGAAGTGATGCAGAAGCAATCACTCACCACCTCCCAACAGCAGACTGACACTCAGGTAGTCTCCAAGCAATGGCTATTTTGGAAAGATCAAACCCCTCTTTTTTTTTCTTTTTTTTTTTTTTTTAATTGCTGAGCCTGACTTTATATAGCATGGAATATCTTTTTGGTCAATTTGGATCAATTGTCCCAGCTGTGTGTCCTCCCAAATACTTGCCTATGCCTAGCCTATTCCCTGGGGGGAGGCAGAGTGGGGAAAAAAAGAGAAAAAGCCTCCGTGCTGTGCAAACACTGTTCAGCAAAAGCCAAAACATTGGTGTGTTACCAACACTGTTTTAGTCACAGATCTAAAGCACAGCACCATACAACCTTCTGTGATAAATGAGTGAGTCCCAAACAGAACTCCAATTAAAGTTTACCATTTATTAGGTGAATAAAAGCAAGCAAACAGCGCTGGGTGCGCCGGGAGTCTCCGCTCCACCGAGATGCATACCATATAGTTCTTATTACTAGTTTATATTCCTTTTACTAATACATATTCTTAATTATTTCCGAGAAAAGGTGGTCTAATTATTTCCGAGAAGAGGTGGTCTTATTACAATGAGCTCAGAGAAGTCATCTCCATAGTCTCCACCCCTAACCCCCCCAGTTGTGCGTGCACAGTGTCTCCTGGTGGTCGTGAGTAGGGGTCTCAGGGATGAAGGCTGTATGTCTTCCTCGTGATGACTTTTTCACCTCCCCAGAAAACTAGCAAAGTCATCATGACTCTGCTCTGCGAAGTCATCAGGACCGTCCTTGTTCTCCATCTTGGCTCCTGCTTATCTTACACAAGGGTTATGCAACTTACAGATACATGACTTAAGCAAGCTGACTTAAAAGTGGTTAAGCGAGATTAGAGATTAAGCGCATACAGGCCCCTGGGCCCCTCTTGTCTAACACCTTGCAACTGGCAGTAAAGCAAAAGAAGAGAAAAAAAAAACCCAAAACGTTAGGTGGCTTTTGCAAGAAGCGAGAACTATATCCATACCATTCTGCTTTCTCTAGGACTATGGTTATACAAGAACGAACAGAATGGTTAAAGGTTACCTATACAGAGAAGGTCGTATTTCACTGTGCGGCCCTAACATTGTTTTATATTGCCATGTATCAGGGGAACACATTTCACAATTGGGGCTCCTGGTTAGTAGCATCATGAGGCATTTCGCAGGTTTACGTTTTTGCATTTCACAGAGATCTTAAACTAAGACAATCACTTATCTTGAATAGGCACACCCTACTCCTTGCCACCTATTTGCACATCCATCCATTGTCCCATATTGACACGAATCAAATGAACATATTTCACAATCCCCCATTTTCTTTTTTGATGGTATTGATTCGTGTTTTTGTTTCCAATTGTGTCAGCACTTGCTGAATGGGTATCCGTTCCTGATCTTCCCTTGTTTTGATTAGTAGCAGGGAATGAGTTTTCCCTTCCTGTGATTCCGAATTAACAGGTACTGCAGATATCTGCATTCCCTGTATAGCCGAATGTACTAGCCTAATGACACAAGGTATCAAACATGGAATTATTAACAATCCTCCGAATGTTCCTAGTATAACTATTCCAATTTTGGTTAGCCAATCACCATTCATGAAATTTCAAAAAAATCCTCCTAAATCTCCTAAATTGATTCCATTCCAAGTTTGAACTGGGACATGAGCTACCTTTTTCATTTCCATCACAAGTTCATCTATAGCTTTTCCTTCATCATCAATTGCCAAACAACAATTACTAAGATTAAATTTTTGCATACACCTCCCTCTTGTGCTAACAAATATTCCAAGGCAAGGCGATTTTGATACAAAGCAGTTCTTATTTTGGTCTCTTGTTTAGCAATTAATCCAAGTGCATCCCCAGTTTTGTTTACTGCTATTTCCAGCACTGCTTGTAATCTTATTATCCTATTAAGCATATATATTGGGGTTCTGTAACCCCAGGATCCATTTTCTGCTCGAGTAGCTGGATCATAACAGGCAATGATTCTCTCAGGTGGCTACTCATTATCTTTCCAATTTCCAATTTGCAAACTCCGCTTATAGCACTTTCTTTTTAACTCATCGGTTTCTGTATACACTTGAATTCCCAGTCACTCTCCCTGATTTATGGGTAACAGGAAAAAACTGGGTCTTATGTTTTTTTAATACTCAGGACCCTGTCCAATTTTCCAGCAAAAATGCATAAGCTAATTTGTCACAAATCCAACAAGGACCTTCAGGAGCTGGCTAACCATTTGGTATATTGGTTCCATTGGTCCAATTTTTAAATTGATTATTCATTTCCAGTGGGTTTTCCCACTTATTCCAATTATTTCAAGTTTTATTTCATAGGTAACCTCCTTCACACTCCAGGTTACCTACTTGTTTTCCGTTATCTTTTAGATTTTGCCAGCAACTTCTTCCAATTATACTTGTCTGGAGTACCCATTGTTGTTTCCTATTTCCCTTTTTTATTTTTCCATATTTGGGAATTACTAATATTGCTTTCCATGGCCTCCCATGGCCATCATTCACCTTGATTTGTTCCTCCACAAACATAGCAATTAGTTACATTTAATGATTTAGCAATATTCTCAACAAGATTTACAAATAAATTTTTAGCTATTGTGGGAATTTCATATTTTACTCCTGTCTTCATTTCATGATAGAAGGAGTTGAATAATAATCTGTGCTGTATTGATTGCCTTGTCTTTTCTTTAATTATTATGTGTAAAAACAGCTCCCGGATCTTCCCCAGGTCCATAAATTAACAGTCCAATTTTTACGTCCTGGTCTTTCCATTGTTTTGGATTTATAATAGTTAGGTTAACTGGATTACAAGAATGGGCTGTACAATTGGAGACAACCGTCCCTTTTTTAATTTCTGCTTTTAATTGAGTCCCCTTACATTGTTGGGGCCATCCCCATGGGGGAGCTGTACTCCAACAGGCACAAGTCCAACCTGCGCCCCCACAATAGTAATAGCTCCTGGCAAGATAATCCCAATTGTTGATATAACAATTAGAAGGTGGGGATGTCTTAGGTCTGGGACATATATATTTTTCACTTTGATTGCAATATTTTCTCCATCCCATGTTACCACAATTACTATACGGGTCGTCATCAATAGCATCACAGGTGTCAAAAGTTATCAATACTGGAGTATTCAAATCGGTTATTACCTTACTTGTTTCAATTAGTCTGCCTTCTTTTGAATTTGTCGTTACTTCCATCCAATATTGATAAGGGAGTTCCTTTGGATCATAGCATACAGTTCTGTTTTCTTCTTTGCATAAATCATATTGAGTCAGGTTATAAATGCAGCTTCCTATTTTCTGAGTTTTGCAATCGCAAACAGTATGATATACCAAGGTTTGGGAGCTTACCCGTCCCCTTCTGGTAGTGACCACACATTGACTGCAATTGTTTGCTGCAGCCTGAGCCAGGAAACTCATCCCAAATAGGGTCAGAAGAGGTCCGGTAAGGGCCATAGTGGTCGACGGTCGCAGCCCGAAGGGGTTGCAGCCCTTGGCAGACCTTCTAAGCCGCACCACTGATTCCCTATCCGGTCTTGCCCTCTTCCTTAATCTCGAAGGGGTGGTCTTTTCCTGAGCACCTGCAGGGGTTACAAGGTTAGCTCCTTTTAATTGGTATATTATACTTAGTTTTGTTGTCCTACTCCCTATTTATATGAAGGGAGTGGTAGCTCCACAGTGAATGGTCCGAAAAATCTGAACTATTATGTAAATATTAAACACGCAGAACACTTAACACTAACAAACAAACAACATCATTTAAACAATGATCAGGCACAAGTGCCAACTCCTCTCCAGAGGCTTATAGGAATATTACCTCCTGCTAAGCTTTATTGGAGTTACCGCTATGAAATTCCCACAGTAACTTAGCTTATATTTCTCCAGTGGAGGTCTCTTTAAGTTCATCAGATGGTTAGCTTAGTTCCTCCCGGTTCAGATGTTATTTTCCACTTCTTTACTGGACTCTTTACTCACGACGCGTGTCCATCCTTTTCAGCAGTTCTTACAGCTGTTTCTGTGGTTAATAAAGCAAGAAAAGGTCCCTCCCAGAGGGGAGATAAGGTTTCTTCCTTCCACGTTTTTATCAAAACATTATCTCCCGTTTTTATTTGGTGAATTGCAAACTTTAAAGGCGGTGTTTGAGCTATCATTCCAATTTCTCTTAACTCTTTTAATCTTTTTCCAATAATGATTATATATTTTTGGATATTATGATCCTCAATTACATTATTTCCCAAGGGCATTCCTTGGGAATAAGGCGTACCATATAACATTTCATATGGTGATAATCCAGTTTCACTGTGTGGTTTTGTTCTTATATTTAAAAGTGCCAAAGCTAAGCACTTTGTCCAAGGCATCTGAGTTTCAATCATTAATTTAGCCAATTGTTGTTTTATTGTTTGATTCATCCTTTCCACTTTTCCCAAACTTTGTGGATGCCACGGAGTGTGGTACTCCCATTGAATACCTAACGATTGGCATAACAGTTTTATTATTTCAGAAGTGAAGTGTGTGCCTTGATCAGAATCGATGTACTGGATTATCCCATATCGAGGTATCAAGTGTTCTAACAAAATTTTTACCGCCATTTGTGCTGTAGCTCGTGCTACAGGGTGAGCTTGTACCCATCGTGTTAAATGATCTACTATTACTAATAAATATTTTGTTCTTCCCACCTTGGGCAGGTCAGTGAAATTGTATTGTCTCGAAAGGTCTGTAAGCTGTTTTTCTTCCTCCCGAAGCCACTTGCCGAAACACTTTCTTATTTATCTTTTTGCAAGTTAAGCAGTTTTGTGTAGTTTGCTTCGCTATTTCAAAAATCCCAATACAGCCGAATTGTTTAAGGAAGCGATCGCTTAATGCCTTTGTTCCCCGATGTGTTTTTATAGCTTCAGGCTCGGCGGCCCCCGGCGCCGGCCGGGCCGAGCCGAACGGGCCCGGACCCGCTCCGCCCGCGCACGGGGAGGCGCGGCCGCCACAAAGCCGCCCCCCCCGCTCCGTCCCGCCGCCGGCGGCAATGGGGGCCCGGGGCGGGCCGAGCGCGGCCGCGCCAGGCAGGGCCAGCCCCGCCGAGGGGCCGCGGCCGCCGGCAGCCCGGCCCGGGGGGGCCGTGCGCCGCGCCGGGCCCCGCCGCCACCTCCGCGAACGCAGCCGCGGGGCAACTGGTCTCCCACTCAAAGGCAAAATAATTTCTGGATCTTTCATCCAGAGAACAGGCCCCAAAGGCATCTGTCAAATTTATTACGCTATACCAAGTATGCTTGGGGGGGGTGTATGACTCGGTAAAGCGTAAGGATTTGTTACCACAGGGAATTTAGTGATTGTTCGCTGATTTACAGCTCTCAGGTCTTGCACCATTCTATATGACCCATCCGGTTTCTTTACGGGGAGGATGGGTTTGTTATGAGATGACATACATGGTTCCAAAGTTCCTTTTTCTAAAAGTCCATCAACTACGGGTTTTAACCCTTTTCGACCCTCCATGCGTATAGGATATTGCTTGATTCTAATCGGGCGATGTAGATTTATTATGTGAACACTTATGGGGTCCATTTCTACTTTTCTAATTCCTTTTTCTTTATATTTTGGCCCCTGTATCTATTAAAACAAAACTTCCTCTTTATTGGGACCTATTAATTTTATCAAGGGCTTTGTTAATGTTGAAGTCCCCATTTCTTTCTTAAAATTTCTTACATCTGTGGTATTTAATGGGACTGCCACAAACCCGATGCCCCCCTGATTGCCTCCGAGGGGTACCTCCCGTAAGGGATATAAAGAAGCTCTCTCGGATACGGCAGTCCTACTTCTTGTACATGCAGCCGGAGGTCGTTTTAATTTCGGTGCTGCTGGTGCTGTTGGTGATGGAGGCAGGGGCAACGGTGGTACTGGTGGAGGTATTACGGCCACCGGAGGGGGAGCCGCCGCCAGAGGTGAATTGTTAAGATATGGAGGCGGTAAGTTATCCAGCGGCTCCCATTTATCATCTATTTCTTCTTTAAACTTCTTATTTGTTTTTAATGTATATATTGATGTTGGAGGAGAACATAAAGTTCTGATCCATAATTCTGCATACTCACTTTCCTCCTGACTAAAAGGTTCTTTTTTGTTAACATATATATTTAAAGCCTGGCAGATCCAGTTTTCAAAAGATTCAAAAACAGGCCAAAAAACATGTGGTCTTATAGGCTCTTCTGGCCATTCTACCATACAATATTGAATTAATTTTAATTTACTTTTATCTTTTCTGGGGCCCCTTTCATTCCAATTTTTAATCATTATTCCTAATGGACTTTCTACTGGTATATCTGGTAATTTGCTCCCTTCTTTCTGGTCCTGGGTCACCGCCTTCGTTCGGGTCCGACCGAACGGTATCACTTCTTTTGACCTATCTAGGAATTTTACTTTGGCAATTCCCGCAGCCCTTGGTTGCTGGTATGAGTGTCTGGCAGGGGGTTAATGATCTATCACCCACCCACGAGTCCTATAGGAATCGCTTCAGTCCTTCACCGGCCAAGTCCCTCGCGGGAGATTGGAACCGCGGTTAGAAGACCTCCGCACTCGCTTCGGAACTACGTTCCGTCTCAGTCACGCTCTTACACACACACACACACAGGCAACTGTATCCCACCCAACCGAACGGTATCCGCATTTACTTACTACTTTGCTGCCTTCGTTCGGGTCCAAACCGAACGGTATCTCACAATCACTCGTTGTCTTTGTCTGGATTCCACCGAACGGTATCTTCTTCGTTCGGGTTCACGCGCGCAAAATTACGGGCAAAAATAAACCACTGAAGCCGGCAAGGGAGCTGAGCTCGTATAAAAATCAAATTCTTTGCTTGCTTCTATTCAGGTTCAGGATGGTGTCAGTCCCGACCTGACCCGATCAGGAGCCACCAAAAAAGTAAATGGTGGGGCGCCCCTCCTAGATTAGGTCAGATTTCAGGAACTAAGACCATCCCGGATGAGCCCCCAATTGTGATAAATGAGTGAGTCCCAAACAGAACTCCAATTAAAGTTTACCATTTATTAGGCGAATAAAAGCAAGCAAACAGCGCTGGGTGCGCCGGGAGTCTCCGCTCCACCAAGACGCACACCGTATAGTTCCTATTTCTGGTTTATATTTCTTTTACTAATACATATTCTTAATTATTTCCGAGAAAAGGTGGTCTTATTACGATGAGCTCAGAGAAGTCATTGTTGGAGTGCAGAAGAGACTGCACGAAGAAAACCCTGTGTAAATAGAGACTGGAGCTCGAAAGTTAGGCCTCAAGGGCAGAATGCCCTTGAAGTTAAGGATAAGAAAACTATGCTGTATGATAAGGGAGTAGTGTTTGCTTAGAGCAGAGCTTCGCTAGGCGGGTGTCTGTTTGAAATAAGCTGTTAAATATGACAAGCGTATGTATCATCCAATAATGGTGTAGAAAAGGTGTGGTCTCAGGATTATTGGCAAATACTGTCTATATAAGCAATAAGAACTGCGCAATAAACGAGACTTCCTGCAGCTAACTCATATTGAGTCGTCTCAGTACTTCTCCAAATCCCTTCTCCGCACTATGGCGCCCGAACAGGGACAGGAAGAATGAGCTGGACTCACTATCGTTTCGCTCGGGACATCTATTACTTGTTTTGAACGAGTGTTATTTTAGCGGAGAAGGGACGGCGACTTCAGGCGGCCTATAGGGGAAAGTCGGGCGGATCTACATACAGGCGGCCTATAGGGGAAAGTCGGACGATCTGCGGGATCCACTGTCGCAGTAAGACGATGGAACGGGATGTTGCATTGTCGTTGGTGAGAAGCTTCTTAGAGGAGCGTGGATTAAAACTTGGAAAAAGATATTGGCCCCCCTGATTGCAGTGGGGTATGCAAAAGATATTATCAGGAAACATGAAGAATTAGGAACCAAAGGAAAGAAGAAGTAAGCAACTGAAGGAAAAAAAAAAAAAGCGACAACTGCCTCAACAGGAGGAGGTAAGCGACTGGGAACAATGGGAAGCATGGCTTTAACAGAACATAAGTCTGTAGTTAAGGTGTTGACAAAGTGCTAGAGAAACCAGCACTATTAACAGTTCTGACTTGATAAAACTCCCGGTACTCCTGGTTTGGGTATCAGCCCATGTACCGGAGGCGAACTCTTCAAATATATACATGACAAGGACTTGGGACACTATAGACGTTAAACTTGGGCGTGCAGCCACCCGTGGGGATGCTGCCGGCCTGGAAAAGTCATCATCGAATCTTTTGATCCAGGGCCCCGAACGAAAGACAGACTTATTGCTTTCCCCCTCTTCCAACGAAGTCAGTACACCGGCACCCCCGCGCCGCGCCGCCCACCGCGCCCGGCGGCGCCCCGGGAACGCCGCTGCTGCTGCCGGCCGGGGCCGCGGGCGCGGCGTTGGCCTCGGCGCTGCCGCTCGTGCGCGGAGCGAGCCGCGGCTGGACGGGACGGAGACGCGCTGCGGGCCCCGCTGCGCCGGTTCGTTCGCGGCTGATGGTCCCTCGGCGGGAGGGGGCGGCGGCGGTTACGGAGCGCGAGCGGCCGGAGCTGCGGCAACAACAACAACAGCGACAACAACAAGGGGCGGGCCGGCACAGGGCGGATGGGTCGTCGTCGCCACCCCGCCCCCCCGCCCGGCTGAGGCGAGGGACGGCTGACCCGCCGCCGCCGCTGGCCGCTCTCCCCCCCCGCCGCTGCTGCTCCCCCCCGCCGGCCGCGCCTGGAGAGCGGCCGCTTGGCCCCGCCCCCCCGCCCGGCTGAGGCCCGGGGCCCGGGTTTTACCACGAGACAGCACATCTTAACTTGGATCGTCTCGATCGGCATCGCGGGAAATAACTAATCCTCTTCTGTTCCAGCAATTTCAACAATTAATATCAGCGTTGCAAAACCGTAAACATGCATATTCCATTGTACATCTGCGAGCGCACACCGCGCTGCCAGGGCCTATAGCAGAAGGGAACAGGCGAGCTGAGCCTCTCACGAGTGCAGCTCTGGTACCAAACTCGCTCATGCAGGCAAACATCTTGCATGACTTCTACCATCAGAATGCTGATGCTATTAGGTGACAATTTGGTATAACACGACAACAAGCCCGCTCAATCGTACAATTGTGTAGTACCTGTCGAAATATGATCGTGCCACCAATGAATGGTGTTAATCCTCGTGGTTTACACTCGCAGGAACTTTGGCATACACCTCTTATCAAACATATGTATTTTTGTCATCATAAGGTATTGAGCATGTTACTGGTATTTCTTACAATCCTACTGGGCAACCGATCATAGAACACACACATGGTACTTTGGAGAATATGCTTTTAAAACAAGAAGGGGGAATGATGGGGAAATCTCCCAATGAAACAGTAGCTAAAGTGTTATAGGTGCTAAATTTCTTAAATCGAGAGCTAAATATTTTAGGATGAATAAAATGTCACACGTCAAAATCAGGCACAGGCAGGGTTACAGCAAGTGGCTTTCCAACAACTGACTGAATTGGTTAAGAGAGCATTAAGACGTGTCCCTGATTTTTGGGACAGGGGAGGCTTCCTCTGCTTCCATTCGGCAGGGAGTACAGGAACCTTATGAGCATTTCCTTGATCAGCTACAAATGGCAGTTCAGAGATAAACAGAAAATCCGGCTACTGCAGATGTGTTGGTATTCCAGTTAGCCACTGAAAATGCTAACACAGACTGCCAACGAGCTCTTGATCTTATCAGAAATCGGGCAAAAACGATTGCAGATTTAGTAAAGGCGTGTCACAATGTGGGCTGGGAACACTATAAAGCAGAGATATTGGCAGCTAAATGTTTTGATCAACAGTAATCACTGACACGTTGGTGCATTTAATTCCTACTGGTGTCTTTGGTCTTATATCACGAGGATTATGTGCACTATTGCTGGGACGATCATCCACCACAAAATTAGGATTGTTTGTCCTCCCAAGGGTAATTGATTCTGAGGAAAAAAAAAAAAAAACCCCAGAAAAACCCCACAAAAAACAAACAACAACAACAAAAAAAAAACCCCAAAAACACACCAAAATGCTAGTAACTGCTTCTGCAGGGCTATAATAGAGCTTAGCAGGGTATTCCTTCGCATATAAGGGGAGATCCATGTACTATAGGGACTTTAGGAATGTATTTATCTAACACCACCATGATCCTAAGTCATAGACACACCCGGAATAGGTGCAGCACGCATGCTTATGATAGCTAGTGTGATTCCAGAGCAGAATTTTGGGAACCAGCTAAAATCATTGCAGCTTCAATATTTGCACCAGGAGTTGGAGTGGCACAGGTGTTAACTACACTGAGTAAGTTGGGTTGTTGGCTTGCAAAACAAACTAATGCTACAGCTTCTGCTTTATCAATGCTCTTAGTTGATGCAGATTCTATTAGACATGCTACGCTGCAAAACTGAGCTACCATAGATTTCTTATTGCTAATGCAAAGGCATGGTTGTGAAATACTAGAAGGAATGTGTGGTATGAATTTGTCTGATCACTCAGAATCAATTCATGAGACAATACAGAAATTGAAAGATCGGGTGAATGAATTTCAGGTTCATCAGGATTGGTTGGGTAGCTTGTTCAAGAGTTGGGGAATTACAGGATGGTTAAAATCTTTAGCAAAAGCAGGCATTATATTGCTAGTAGTTCTTTTATGCATAGTAATAATCATCCCCTGCCTATTGTCACGCTCCCAGCGAACGGTACAGAGTACGGTTCATCAAGTAATGGTCACAGAAAAACAAAAAAGGGGGAATTGTGGCATCATACACACAGTTACAGTTGGGGTTTGACCTTGATGATTTAAGCCTGTGCTCTTTTCTGAAGTTGGAAAACACCGATAAAGAGGATGAGAAAGAAAAGGGAGTGTGAACAGCTGGTGCAGGGAGTGTGAGAAGCTGACATGGGGAGTTTGGGAAGATGATATAGTGTGTGTGAGAAAATGATGTTTAGTTTAGCAAGTGAAAAATAGCTCCTTTTTAGGCATAGCCAATAGTAAAGTTAAAATAGGTGCGTGCACTATTGTTTGTAATCAATCACAGCTGGGTAAGGGGCGCGTGGACACATCGTGGCTAGAGTAATAATCTATAAAAGCTGCCTGTATAACAACAATAAAGGTCACTCTGCTATCACAAAAGAATTTTGGACACAGACAGTCACAGCTGCACAGCCTCCTTTAACAGTAATCATTAATGGGAAGGCTTTTTCTGGCCTAGTTGACACAGGGGCTGATGTATCTATAGTGAAAAATCCTGACTGGCCGCCCTCTCGGCCTCTGATACAGCCCTGGCAGCTGTGATCAGAGTAGGTGGAACACAGATCCCACAGCAGAGTGCACAGACCTTGTTAGTAGCAGGCCCAGGTAACAAACAAGCTATTTTGAAACCATATGTTTTTGATGTCCCATGTACATTATGAGGTCGGGATTTGTTGAATCAGTGGAATGTGAGGCTAACCTCAAATTTTTAGCACACGTCACTGATGTCCAGCCCCGACTCAAGCTGGACTGGTTGACTGGCAAGCCGGTCTGGGTCGATCAGTGGCCATTAAAAGGCGAGCGGCTGGAGTGAGCTCAAAAATTAGTCAATGAACAGCTCAAATTAGGACATATAATTCCCTCCACTACCTCATAGAATACTCCAAAATTTGTTATCCCAAAGAAATCAGAAAAATGGAGATTTATGTTAAAAGATTTAAGAGCTATTAATGCAATCGTTTCACCAATGGGTGCATTACAACTGGGTGTACCAAATCCTACTATGATTCCAGAATGTTAGCATTTGATGGTGATTGATTTAAAAGATTGGGTTATTTCACCTTTTTACTTTTTTTATTTATTTACACCCTAACGATTGTCCTAGATTTGCCTTTTCAGTTCCAGTGCTTAACAATGAACGACCCACGCAACAATATCATTGGATTGTACTGCTTCAAGGAATGATGAATAATCCTACAATTTGTCAATTGGTGGTAGGTGATGCTCTCCGTCAGGTCAGACAGCAGATCAAGCTCAGCAGATTGTACGTGCCTGCCCTGACCATCAACGTATTGTGCCTTCAAATACTCCAGCAGGAGTAAATCCAACAGGTTTATGTGCCAATGAATTATGGCAAACTGATATTACTTATATTCCATCGTTTAATCGATCTAAATATGTGCATGTAACTGTTGATATGTTTTCTGCCTTTGTTGTTGCTACTGCTCACACTGAAGAAAACCATGGGAGTACCAAAGAAAATCGGGACAGACAGTGATCCAGTATGGTGCCTTTTTACAGGATTGGGGAGTGACTCACACTACCAGTATCCCTCATTCACCTATGGGACAAGCTGTTATTGAATGAATTCATTTAACATTAAAACAAATGCTTGATAAAAAAAAAAAAAAAAAGAAAAAAAAGAAAAAAAAAGAAAAAGAAAAAAAAAGAAAAAAAAAAGAAAAAGAAAAAAAAGAAAAAAAAAAAGGGGGGCAGTCTTCCATATATTTCCCGACAAGAGTTAAATTTATTAGGATAAAAATTTGTAGGTAGTGCCAGCAACAACCATGTTACACAAACATGTGTTGTTTTTAGCGACAAGTACGCCAGCATAGCAAGCCTCCAAAGCCAAGCTGCTCAAACCTTAGGATGGCATTTTCCCTATAACGTCTTCAAAGATGGCAGCTGGACAGACGTGTCCCCAGCTAATGATCAATACAAAAGTTTTGTGTTTAAGGTAGACGGATATTGCGGATCAGGCCTGGGAAAAATTGGATTACGGTCTAATCAGAAAATTAGCCTCGGCGCTTGTGGTGCCCGATCGTCGTTTGATCGAGGCCAGCAAATTTTGCTGTTGTGGAATGGCGATGCTGCCAAGGAGTTACCCCCGGTGTTTTTCTGATTTGTGGTGACCGCGCTTGGCGGGGTATCCCGGCGAGTGCTTGTGGAGGGCCTTGCTGTCTTGGCCAGCTGGCAGTGTTGGCCCTAGTTGTAGGCGGTGGCTGAATGTGCCGCGCCGATTGCGCCGAGCAGGGGCAGGTGCAGGTCTTGCGTCTGGCTGCGGCGATGGGGTGCGGCTGTAGTCTGTGGCAGCGCGAATCTTTGCATCTATGGTTGCGCCTGGAGTGGCGGCAGCCCAGGCATTGAAGCAAATTGAGGATTTGGCCTGCTGGTCAGAAGGACAAGCAGGTGTCACCGCTCAAATTTTGGAACGGCTACTACTAGACCAAAATAGTCTTAGGCACGCTATTTTACAAAATCATGCGGCTATTGATTTTTGCTTCTAGCTCAAGGACACGGCTGTGGAGAATTTGAAGGCATGTGTTGTTTTAATCTAAGTGACCACAGTGAGTCCATCCACAAACAATTGCAATGGCTTAAGGAGCCTTCGAGAAAAGTGGTAGCAGAGGATGGTTGGTTCGATTCCTGGTTAAAAGGCTTGTTCGGCGACCTGTCGCCTTGGCTGTAAAAGAAGGCTTGCGATGGCTTATCATAATACTCTTATTACTGCTTGGCTTAGGAATTATATGGAAACTTATTCAGCGAGCTGTTTCCAGTCTTGTGCACAAGGTTTTCTTCGTGCAAGAAAAAAAAAAAAAGGGGAATCGTTGGAGCTTGGCTTATAGCCAATGGACATGGATCATTGGAGAGACTGCACGAAGAAAGCCATGTGTAAATTGTGTAAATTGTGTAAATGTGTAAAATTCCAGCAAAGCGAGATAGAGAAAGAGGGATCCAAGATTTGACAGATCAAACAGGGATGACAGAGATGCAGAATGAGAAAAATGGTTCAAAAGAATTGTAATAGAAGATTGTATATTGATGTTATGGTTTGAAGTGGGGGGGGAGGTCCGGGTGGCAGAAGCTGCCCATCAAACCGGACTCCCGTCCCCCTCGGGGCTTGAGCCAATCGACGCCTCTGCGAATTGCCCTATTTACGTCGGGCAAAGGAACCGGAAAGGTGTGTGCCTGTGCCCAGGAGCAAGGAGAAGGGAGGAGGGGCACGGCCCCTGCTCCCGGCTTTCGGCCGGGCCGGCGGCCCGGGCCGGGCCCGATGCCCGCCCCGTCGAGGATGGCGGCGGCGGAGCCGCTTGGGGAACTCGGGGAGAGCCCCGCTCCTGGGGCGCCCACCGGGCCGAGTTCACCCAGAAAAGACTGAGATCTAAGAGAAACGGCCACACACATAAGAGGTCAGTGAAGATGGAACAGAACAACGTGTGCCGCGGCTGAGTCCCCCTTGCGAGCGGCCCCTTGTAACAAGTCCTCGGTGGAGCAAGCAGATTCCCACTCGCAGCACGTGGATGACCCACGTCGGGAAGAGATGCCAGAGCCTGAGCACGGTACGCATCTAGAGTCCGTGAGATGACCCCTGCCGATGGGGAGGTGTTTCGTTAAAGGAGATGCCTGAGCCTGAGACTATTGTGAATCATGGGCACAGGTTGAGGCGCATTTTACGCATTTTACGCATTTAAAGTCTCTATGGAGACGCATTTAAGGTCGACATGACGACCCACGCCGGAGCGCATTTAAAGTTTGTTGATGACCCACGCCAGAGCGAGTGGCTACAGCTCCTTAAAGGTCCAGGGCTGGTAAAGCCCGCACTTGGGCAAATCCGATGGGGTAAGGATTTGCCCCCCCAGCGGGTAGGATTCACGCTTTCGCCGTGAGTAGAGGATCCACTGGAGCAAGGGACAATGGTGTAAGGACTCCTTTTCCTTTAAGAGAAGTGGCAGTAACAGCTTGGAATGAACTGACCTGCACTCCCCCATTCCCTGCCCCCCTGCGCCGCTGGAGGGAGGAGGTAGAGCCGGAAAGAAGAAGCAAAAGGGGGGGGAGTGGTGTTGTTTTTAAGACCTGGCCTGGTTTTCTTGTTATCCTCTCAAGTAACCGTTTTTGTGTGCTTTTCTCTTTTGTAGGTAGCTGTTAATAAATAGTTTTGCTTTAAGAAAACAGCCTCTTTTGCCCGGGACCGTGGTTGGTGGGTGCTCCTCTGTTCCTGTCTCGATCCTCAGCTCTTTCATTACATTTTTCTCTCCTCTCCATTTTACTGGACTGGGAGAGCTGCGTGGGGTTTAGTTGCCGGATCGGCCTAACCCACGACAATTGATATGTAAACTGTCTTTATGTTTATTATGATTTAGTATATTACATGTGTGAAAGTTGCTTGTATATATGCCTGTGTATATGCTTTGTGTGTTTTTTCCAATCAGAAGGGAGCTACTGGAAGGAGAAGAATTAACTGGTACCGAATTAATGACAAAGAATTACAAACTAGACTTAGTTGTGAGCATGTAACTTTGAAAAAGGAAGCTAGGAGAAATATGTTACAACTTAAAAATCCGCTGTTGGCCAGCAGAGCACATACCTGGCAGCCTTGTTGCACGCACTGGCCATGCGTGTGGCAATGCCCAGTCAGTATCTGTTCCATAGACTCTGTTGAGGGTGTAAAAGGGATGGCTCAGAGCGGAGCGGAAGGAGGCTGCAGAGCACACTGTGTGGATAAACAGGGGACGCCCTGAAGGTGCCGTGCCTGCCTCTCTTCTCCGCGATGACCCTGCTGATTGACACCCTCCTGCTCAGCGGAATCTTGGATATAGTGGAAATAGTAAAGCCCTCAGAAAGGGAAGTAGTATGCTAGAAACTGCTTTTGCAAGGCTGTACCAAAACAACATGCTAGTAACTGGGATTGCCAGCCTTGTGCGCAGGGTTTTCTTCGTGCAAGAAAAGAAAGGGGGAATTGTTGGAGTGCAGATCTTTGAAGAGACTGCACGAAGAAAACCCTGTGTAAATAGAGACTGGAGCTCGAAAGTTAGGCCTCAGGGGCAGAATGCCCTTGAAGTTAAGGATAAGAAAACTATGCTGTATGATAAGGGAGTAGTGTTTGCTTAGAGCAGAGCTTCGCTAGGCGGGTGTCTGTTTGAAATAAGCTGTTAAACATGACAAGCGTATGTATCATCCAATAATGGTGTAGAAAAGGTGTGGTCTCAGGATTATTGGCAAATACTGTCTATATAAGCAATAAGAACTGCGCAATAAACGAGACTTCCTGCAGCTAACTCATATTGAGTCGTCTCAGTACTTCTCCAAATCCCTTCTCCGCAAGTCATCTCCATAGTCTCCACCCCTAACCCCCCCAGTTGCACGTGCGCAGTGTCTCCTAGTGGTCGTGAGTAGGGGTCTCAGGGATGAAGGCTGTATGTCTTCCTCGTGATGACTTTTTCACCTCCCCAGAAAACTAGCAAAGTCATCATGACTCTGCTCTGCGAAGTCATCAGGACCGTCCTTGTTCTCCATCTTGGCTCCTGCTTATCTTACACAAGGGTTATGCAACTTACAGATACATGACTTAAGCAAGCTGACTTAAAAGTGGTTAAGCGAGATTAGAGATTAAGCGCATACAGGCCCCTGGGCCCCTCTTGTCTAACACCTTGCAACTGGCAGTAAAGCAAAAGAAGAGAAAAAAAAACCCAAAACATTAGGTGGCTTTTGCAAGAAGCGAGAACTATATCCATACCATTCTGCTTTCTCTAGGACTATGGTTATACAAGAACGAACAGAAAGGTTACATATACAGAGAAGGTCATATTTCACTATGCGGCCCTAACATTGTTTGATATTGCCATGTATCAGGGGAACACATTTCACAATTGGGGCTCGTGGTTAGCAGCATCATGAGGCATTTCGCAGGTTTACGTTTTTGCATTTCACAGAGATCTTAAACTAAGACAATCACTTATCTTGAATAGGCACACCCTACTCCTTGCCACCTATTTGCACATCCATCCATTGTCCCATATTGACACGAATCAAATGAACATATTTCACACTTCTATGAAGGAAGTTCCCAGCCAGATCCAGTACAATGTCTTTTTGTGACATGTGTAGATATTTTCAAATAGAGAATTTGATACTCTTTTTTTTTTTGATAAATCAACAAAAGTGCTTGAGTTTTCTCATAATGTAAGTTCATTTTTAGAAATGAAGACTGCTATACCATTAGCACAACAGATTCTAAGATGGTACAAAAATGCTACTGCCACATAGCTGATCCTTTGTGATAAAAAAACCCTCCCAAAATGTGAAGTTTTGGTAGGAGTACTCTTGACTATTAAAGTTAGCTATTCCTATTTCTATAAAGTCGGTTGAGGGAGCAAGTATGTAATAAGTTTTCCAGTCCTCTTTCCCGTTCTCTCTGCTCCCTTCAAGACACACCAAAGAACAGCTAACAAAGCCAACAAACACAGCAGTTCGCACAGAAGGGCGCAAAGAAAAGTACTGCGGATGAATTCATGTGAGAGTAAATGGTACGATGGTTCTAGTCTAAGGCAATTTATACATGAACAAATCCTGCTTCACTGCTCCCAGGAAACCAACTGACCCACCTTTGGGGAAATGTGCCACCCAGAAGGTTGCGCTAAGTTCTCACCAGTCATTGTGCCTGTGTCATATCATGCTGTCGTGGGTTAGGCCGATCCGGCAACTAAACCCCACGCAGCTCTCCCACTCCAGTAAAATGGAGAGGAGAGAAAAATGTAATAAAAGAGCTGAGGGTCGAGACAGGAACAGAGGAGCACCCACCAACCACGGTCCCGGGCAAAAGAGGCTGTTTGCTTAAAGCAAAACAGTTTATTAACAGCTACCTGGATGATCTGTGTGGCCGTTTGTCTCAGATCTCAGTCCTTTCTGGGTGAACTCGGCTCGGTGGGCGCCCCAGGAGCGGGGCTCTCCCCGAGTTCCCCAAGCGGCTCCGCAGCCGCCATCCTCAGCGGGGGGGGGGGGGGGGGGGGAGGCGCCGGGAGCGGGGGCCGTGCCCCCCTCCCTTCTCCTCGCTCCTGGGCACAGGCACACACCTTTCCGGTTCCTTTGTCCCGACGTAAATAGGGCAATTCGCAGAGGCGCCGATTGGCTCAAGCCCCGAGGGGGACGGGAGTCCGGTCTGATGGGCAGCTTCTGCCACCCGGACCTCCCCCCCACTTCAAACCATGACACATGCACAAACATCACCATGTCATACAGAAAGGTTCATCATTACATTTTCCTCTGAAAGTGAATGCAGTAGTGCTACTGCAGTATAGAACATACACGTTTCACTAGGTTCATAGTGTAGTTTGCGGGGAAAACTTACATTTATTTACTTACAATGTCTGTATAAAATAATTAAAAATATAACAGAGGACAGAGTAGATATTCAATCAAGCTGTTTTTGTAAGATACTCTGAAGGTGCTTTTGTTCTGATCAAAAGGTCAGTGCTTTGTGTCCTGATCCTGCAGTCGCTTAACGCTTGCTTATCTGAAGGTCATGATTATTCCACTGAAGCTCCATACCTGTGCATGTGTATGAGTTTGGAAAATGAAAGGCCTTACCTCCAGATTCATGGGAGCATCTTTATACAAACTTGGAGTAAGTTCAACCCATTTAAATGCTTTCCTGACCTGGGATAGTGGTGACCAGCTGAGTTTACGCATCAAATAGGCAAATCATGGCATCACTGGAGCCAGTGGCAATACCATTGCAAATTCCAAGGAAAACAAGATTTGACACATGGATATAAACATGGATATAGAATACTGTTCTTTTAAGAAAATGGACTACTATATACCTTCTTATGGATAATGCAAGGTAGGAATCGGTGTTGAGTTGCCAAACTTGCACATGATAGGGAACATGGGGTATGGTGGCTTTAAGCCATGATTTTTGCCCTACCAACTCTGAGTTATTCAAGGGGTTGGAAATGCTACCAATATAAACTAAACAGAATGTACATAAAGGGTGCGGAGGTAGAATGACACCTTGCATGTAGAATCTCTGTTATTCAATTTGATTACTTGTCCTTTCCCAACTTTAAAGTAATGCTATTGCCTATTAAATATAAACACTCCTCTCTGTAGCTTGTATTGAAATAGAATATTATTAATCAAAGACAGCTTCTCAACAAAGATAGATGGTACAGAAATATTTGCAAATGAACATATAACCTGTGAAATATGTTCATTTGATTCGTGTCAATATGGGACAATGGATGGATGTGCAAATAGGTGGCAAGGAGTAGGGTGTGCCTATTCAAGATAAGTGATTGTCTTAGTTTAAGATCTCTGTGAAATGCAAAAACGTAAACCTGCGAAATGCCTCATGATGCTGCTAACCAGGAGCCCCAATTGTGAAATGTGTTCCCCTGATACATGGCAATATAAAACAATGTTAGGGCCGCACAGTGAAACATGACCTTCTCTGTAACCTTTAACCATTCTGTTCGTTCTTGTATAACCATAGTCCTAGAGAAAGCAGAATGGTATGGATATAGTTCTCGCTTCTTGCAAAAGCCACCTAACATTTTGGTTTTTTTTTTCTCTTCTTCTTTTGCTTTACTGCCAGTTGCAAGGTGTTAGACAAGAGGGGCCCAGGGGCCTGTACGCGCTTAATCTCTAATCTCGCTTAACCACTTTTAAGTCAGCTTGCTTAAGTCATGTATCTGTAAGTTGCATAACCCTTGTGTAAGATAAGCAGGAGCCAAGATGGAGAACAAGGACGGTCCTGATGACTTCGCAGAGCAGAGTCATGATGACTTCGCTAGTTTTCTGGGGAGGTGAAAAAGTCATCATGAGGAAGACATACAGCCTTCATCCCTGAGACCCCTACTCACGACCACTAGGAGACACTGCGCACGTGCAACTGGGGGGGGTTAGGGGTGGAGACTATGGAGATGACTTCTCTGAGCCCATTGTAATAAGACCACCTTTTCTCGGAAATAATTAAGAATATGTATTAGTAAAAGGAATATAAACCAGTAATAAGAACTATATGGTGTGCATCTTGGTGGAGCGAAGACTCCCGGCGCACCCAGCGCTGTTTGCTTGCTTTTATTCGCCTAATAAATTGTAAACTTTAATTGGAGTTCTGTTTGGGACTCACTCATTTATCACATAACCCATCTCAGAGAATTAGACATGTATATGCTCATCAAGTAGAGAAGCTTAATATCATTACCATCTATGCAAAAAGTAATAGCACTAATGGGCAGAGAAATGCTAATTTCTGTATGTAAGCCAACTGATATGCTAGGACTGTCTCTTTGGAAAATTACAACTGATTTATGGAAGGTGCCAGAGTCATTTTGCATACTGGGATTGCGCCATTTGTGTGCAGCTGCCAACAAACAAATGAGAAAGAAAATAACCAAATACAATTTGTCCCTTTTTTAAAACAAGAAAGCATATTCTGACATAACGCCTTGGTGATGTTCATTAAGAAACTCTTCAAATGTTTCAAGAGAAATATTCAAAGCTAATGCCTTGTGCTGTGTAAATTCCATATAATATTAGGGAAACTCAGTACAATTACAGCAATTATATCTGTAACAGGTACACAGCTCTGGGATAATTTTGCTTGTGTAACAGCATCCCTGATTAAAAATTAAATAATAATTTAAAAATTAGGCCCTATGTGTCAGCCTTCCAGGAAAGAATATTTTCTCTTAATAGAGCACTTACTGAGTGAAATTAGTCTGTATCCAGAAATTACTTCTCTGGACCAACTGTTCTAAATAAATGCTAAATTCTTCCATGGAAAGGAAGCATTAATAGCTAACAATTTCACAACAAATACATTATGCAACCATGTCAGACAGAGAAATAAGCCCTTGATATAACAAAAAGAAGCAGCTGTGTAACTAACACACCTGAGAAGTTTCCACAGGCTCTGAGTTACAGAGGTTTCTTTGTGTCAAAACAAAAAAAGAAACTGACCATCAATAGGAGTAAGGTCAGAATTTCAGGCTCAGTGTGTGTATTTCACAGCATCATGCTGTAATGCCTATAGATCATGTCCAGTGTTCACATGGCGATATTAGCTCTCTCAGTTTACGCACAGAAAAAAACCCCAAACCCATACAGATATTTGGGGTTACCCTAGACTTCTCTTTTGTGAGATTCATAATCATCTCACTGCCCAGTTTTCTGGTTTGTTTTGTTCATTTGAAATGTCTCATTCTTACTTCTCTGGCAGGCTCCTTGGTAAGATCACAGAATCACAGAACGGATCTTTCCACACTCTGAGAAGGATATTGCCTAGCACATGGTTCTGTGCATTAGCCATGGAGGCTTGGTTCTCATTCTCCAAGCTGCCTGTCATTAGTTAGAAGCCTCTGTATTTGGAGCTACTTGGATAGATTATTCTGTGCAATCTGTCTTAATGTAATCATTATTCTAGCTTAAAATTGAACAAAGCTTAAAGTTCAATAAATGTCCTATTTTTGAATCATAGAACGGCTGAGGTTGGAAGAGACCCCTGGAGGTCATCTGGTCCAAACCCCCTGCTCAAGCAGGACCACCTAGAGCACATTGCCCAGGACCGTGTCCAGACAGCTTTTGAATATCTCCAAGGAAGGAGATTCCACAACCTCCCTGGGCAACCTGTTCCAGTGCTCAGTCACCCTCACAGTGAAAGAGTGTTCCGTTATGTTCAGAGGGAACCCCCTGTGTTTCCGTTTGTGCCCATTGCCTCTGGTCCTGTCACTGGGCACCACTGAAAAGAGCCTGGCTCAATCCTCTTTGCACTCTCCCTTCATGTATTTATATACATTGATGAGATACCCCCATGGGCCTTCTCTTCTCCAGGCTAAACAGTCTCAGCTCCCTCAGCCTTTCCTCATAGGAGAGATGCTCCAGTCCCTTAATCATCTTCGTGGCCCTTTGCTGGACTCTCTCCAGTAGCTCTATCTCTCTTGTACTGGGGACCTCAGAACAGGACACTGTACTCCAGGTGGGGCCTCACCAGTGCTGAGTAGAGGGAAAGGATCACCTCCCTCGACCTGCTGGCAATACTTTGCCTGATGCAGCCCAGGATACCATTCGCCGCCTTTGCCGCAAGGGCACGTTGCTGGCTCACGTTCAACCTGGTGTCCACCAGGACCCCCAGATCCTTTTCTGCAAAGCTGCTTTCCAGATGGGTGGCCACCAGCATATATTGATGCCTGGGGTTGTTCCTCCCCAGGTGCAGGACTTGGCACTTCCCCTTGTTGAACTTCATGACGTTCCTGTCAGCCCGTTTCTCCTAGCCTGTCAAGGCTCCTCTGGGTGGCAGCACGACCCTCTGGTGTCTCAGCCACTCTTCCCAGTTTTGGTGCTGCCTGCAAAGTTGCTGAGAGTACACTGTGCCCCATCATCCAGCTCCTTAATGAAGGTCTTGATCATGACTGGACCCAGTATTGACCCCTGGGGTACAACACTAGTCACTGTCCTCCAACTAGACTTTGCACTGCTGATCATCGTCTTGGCCTAGCCATTCAGCCAGTTGTCTGCTCATCCAGATATGTTGGGGAACCTGAGCAGAGAGGTCACAAGCTTGAGCTGCACATTTCTTTCCCAAAGATAGCAAGGAGTCTTGGATATCTGGATAACTCCAGCATCGCCAACCTCTGGCACCCCACGCTGGAGCAGGCAGATATTTCCTGAAGGAGCTGTGGCCCGTGAAGAGCCCATGCAGGAGCAGGTTCTCCTGACAGGAAGTGTAGCCCGTAGAAAGGACCCACGCTGGAGCAGGAAAAAAGTGTGAGGAGGTAGGAGTGGCAGAGAAGAACCGTTATGTACTGACTGCAACCCCCTGTTCCCCATCTCCACTGCGCCACTCGGGGCAAGAGGGAGGTAGAGGAGTTAGAATCATAGAATCATAGAATCATTAGGGCTGGAAGGGACCTTCAAAGGCCATCTAGTCCAACCCCCCTGCAAGGAACAGGGATATCTCCAACTAGATCAGGTTACTCAGGGCCTCATCCAACCGGGCCTTGAACGTCTCCAGGGATGGAGCATCCACCACCTCTCTGGGCAACCTGTTCCAGTGTTCTACAACTCTCATGGTAAAAATTTTTTCCTAATATCCAATCTGAATCTACCTCCCTCTATTTTAAAACCATTACCCCTTGTCCTATCACAACAGGCCCTCCTGAACAGCCTCTCCCCATCTTTCTTGTAGGCCCCCTTGAGGTACTGGAAGACCGCTATAAGGTCACCCCGGAGCCTCCTCTTCTCCAGGCTGAACAGCCCCAACTCTTTCAGCCTGTCCTCATAGGAAAGGTGCTCCAGCCCTCTTATCATCTTCGTGGCCCTCCTCTGGACCCTCTCCAACTGGTCCATGTCCTTCTTATGTTGGGGACTCCAGAACTG
Organism: Tauraco erythrolophus; assembly: GCF_009769465.1. Classification (NCBI taxonomy): domain Eukaryota; kingdom Metazoa; phylum Chordata; class Aves; order Musophagiformes; family Musophagidae; genus Tauraco; species Tauraco erythrolophus. The sequence goes on from NC_141497.1 coordinate 19,361,278, forward strand.
GACGCAATATTCCAAGTGAGGTCTCACGAGGGCAGAGTAGAGGGGGAGAATCACCTCCCTCGACCTGCTGGCCACGCTCCTCTTGATGCAGCCCAGGACGCGGTTGGCCTTCTGGGCCGCAAGAGCACATTGCCGGCTCATATTGAGCTTCTCGTCCACCAGTACTCCCAAGTCCTTCTCCTCAGGGCTGCTCTCGATCCATTCTCCTCCCAGTCTGTATTTGTGCCTGGGATTGCCACGACCCAGATGTAGGACCTTGCACTTGGCCTGGTTAAACTTCATGAGGTTGGTACGGGCCCACCTCTCCAGCCTGTCGAGGTCCCTCTGGATGGCATCCCTCCCTTCCAGCGTGTCGACGGCACCACACAGCTTGGTGTCATCGGCGAACTTGCTGAGGGTGCACTCCATGCCACTGTCCACGTCACCGACAAAGATGTTGAAGAGGGCCGGGCCCAACACGGACCCCTGAGGGACGCCACTCGTGACCGGTCTCCACATGGACATCGAGCCGTTGACCACTACTCTCTGAGTGCGGCCATTGAGCCAATTCCTTATCCACCGAGTGGTCCATCCATCAAACCCATGCCTCTCTAGTTTAGAGAGAAGAATGTCGTGCGGGACAGTGTCAAAAGCTTTGCACAAGTCCAGGTAGATGACATCCGTTGGTCGACCCTTGTCCACCGATGCTGTCACCCCATCGTAAAAGGCCACCAAGTTGGTCAGGCACGATCTGCCTTTGGTGAAGACATGTTGGCTGTCACCCACCACCTCCTTGCTCTCCATGTGCCTTAGCATGGTTCCCAGGAGAATCTGCTCCATGACCTTGCCAGGCACAGAGGTGAGGCTGACCGGCCTGTAGTTGCCCGGGTCCTCCTTGTTCCCCTTTTTAAAAATGGGGGTTATGTTCCCTCTCTTCCAGTCATCGGGGACCTCGCCAGACCGCCACGACTTCTCAAATACAATGGCCAGTGGCTTGGCAACTTCATCTGCCAGTTCCTTCAGGACCCGCGGATGGATCTCATCAGGTCCCATGGACTTGTGCACCTTCAAGTTCCTCAGATGTTCCCGAACCTGCTCTTCAAGTACAGTGGGCAGTGGTTCATCCTCACGGTCCCTGCTAGTTCTTTCCACAGCTTGGGTGGTAAGACAAGAGGCTTTATCAGTGAAGACTGAGGCAAAAAAGTCATTGAGTACCTCAGCCTTCTCTGTGTCCCGGGTAGCCAGAGCACCAGTATCCTTCCGGAGGGGGCCTACATTCTCCTTGGACTTCCTTTTGTCCCCTACATACCTATAGAAGCTTTTCTTATTGCTTTTTATATCCCTTGCCAAATTCAATTCCTTCAGGGCTTTAGCCTTCCTCACCTGATCCCTGGTCACTCGTACAGCTTCTCTGTATTCCTCCCAGGCTATCTGTCTCCGCTTCCACCCTCTATAGGCTATCCTCTTAATTTTCAGTTGGTCCAGGAGCTCCTTGCTCATCCACGCGGGCTTCCTGGTCTTTTTGCCCGACTTGTTCTTCATCGGGATGCACCTCTGCTGAGCTTGGAGGAGGTGCTCCTTGAATGTGGACCAACTTTCCTGGGCCCCTCGTCCCTCCAGGGCCGCCTCCCACGGCACTTTGCCCATCAGGTCCTTGAAGAGGCCGAAGTCTGCCTTCTTGAAGTCTAGAGTACAGAGCTTGCTGAGTGGTTTCCTTGCTGCCCCATGGATCTTGAACTCCACCGTGTCGTGGTCACTGCAGCCAAGGCTGTCCTTAAGTTTCACATTGCCCACCAGTCCCTCCCTGTTGGTGAGCACAAGGTCGAGCATGGCACCCCTCCTTGTCGGCTCCTCTATCACCTGCAGGAGGAAGTTGTCGTCCACGCATTCCAGGAACCTCCTGGACTGCCTGTGCCCTGCCGTATTGTCTCTCCAACAGATGTCAGGGTGGTTGAAGTCCCCCATGAGGACCAGGGCTTGTGACCGCGAGGCTGCTCCTATCTGGCTATAAAGCGCCTCATCTGCTCTGTCCTCCTGGCCAGGTGGCCTGTAACAGACCCCTACCGTAACATCCCCTATCCGTCCCCGTCCTCTAATCTTGACCCATAAGCTCTCTGTCAGCTCGTCCTCTGACCCCAGGCGAAGCTCCACGCACTCCAGCCGGTTGCTGACATAGAGAGCGACACCCCCTCCTCGTCTCCCCTTCCTGTCCTTTCTAAAAAGCTTATACCCCTCCATGTTGACACTCCAGTCATAGGAGTCGTCCCACCACGTCTCCGTGATGCCAATAAGGTCGTAGCCCTGCTCATGTGCACGCATCTCCAGCTCATCCTGTTTATTTCCCATGCTGCGTGCGTTGGTGTACATACACTTTAGCTGGGCTCCCGACAAAGCCGACTTTGAGAATGGAAGAGTGAGGTTGAGCCTGGGAACAAGAGGTGGAGGGGAAGGTGTTTTGTCTTTGTTTCTCACCATCTTGCTCTATTATTTTAATTGGCAATAAATTAAATTAATTTTCCCCAGGTGCCCACCAAGCCGCTCTCTCACTCCCCCTCCTCAGCAGGACAGGGGGAGAAAATAAGATGATAAAGCTTGCAGGTCAAGACAAGGACAGGGAGTTTGCTCACCAATTACCATCATGGGCAAAACACACTCAACTTGGGGAAGATTAATTTAATTTATTGCCAATTAAAAATAGAATAGGATAGTGAGAAACAAAAACAAAACTAAAAACACCTTCCCCCAACCCCATCCTTTCTTCCCAGGCTCAACTTTGCTCCTTCATTCTTAAGTCTTCTACCTCCTCCCTGCCCCATGAGTGGCACAGTGGAATGGGAAATGTGTGGAATCATACACACAGTTACAGTTGGGATTTGACCTTGATGATCTAAGCCTGTGTTCTTTCTGAAGTTGTGAAACACCGATAAAGAAGATGGAAAAGGGAGTGTGAGCAGCTGGCATGGGGAGTGTGAGAAGCTGACATAGGGAGTATGGGAAGATGATATAAGATGTGTGAGAAACTGATATTTAGTTTAGTAATGCTTTTTTAGGCATAGCCAATAGTAAAGCTAAAATAGGTGCATGCACTATTGTTTGTAACCAATCACAGCTGGACAAAGGGCGCATGGACACATAGTGACTGGAAAAATGATCTATAAAAGCTGCTTGTAAAATTGTAATAAAGGTGTCTCTGGTATCACATTTATGGAGTCCGTGCATTCAGCCGCTGCAGAAATTGAAGTTGCAGTCAGTTCATAACAGTTCATCTCTGCCACTCCTTCTTCCTCACACTGTTCCCCTGCTCCAGCATGGGGTCCCTCCCACGGGATACAGTCCTTCCCAAACTAATCCAACCTGAGGTGGGCCAATAACTCCACACAACACACCGCCTCTCCTGTCCTGAGCAACCACCATAACAGATGGAGTCCAAATCATTGGACTAAATTAACTCAATGAACATTTTATATGAGTGGCCCATAGACTAAGGGAATGATGTCTGTGGATGGGAATGGAGGGAGGGTTAATGAGGATGTATTGGATAATGTAGGTCCTGAGCATGATGTAAATGGTATGGAATAAGAGGCAGAGATTGTTCTTGTTTGGGCTGGGATAGAGATAATTTTCTTCATAGTAGCTTGAATGGTGCTATGTTTTGGATTTGTGATGGAAACGGTGTTGATAACACACTCATGTTTTAGCTATTACTGAACAGTGCTTGCACAGTGTCAAGGCCTTTTCTATTTCTCACCCTGCCCTGCCAGCGAGTAAGCTGAGGGTGCACAAGAAGTTGGGAGGGGACAGCTGACCCCAAACTGACCAAAGGGATATTCCATACCATATGACATCACTCTCAGCAGTCAGGGAAAAGAAGGAGGAAGGGGAGACACAGCTAACAGAAGCAGAAAACAGATGTAGCAGTTTGTGCAGCAATCTCTGCATTTTTCTTTGGGAGCTTCTAGATCTTCTGGGGACAGGGTACAGGATCAGCAGGGGACTCCTACAAAACCTCTAAGAAACTTGAGGTTTCCTGATGCTGTCAGGTAAGGACAAGGTAAGGGTGTGCTGGGTTTGTGTGGTGAGGTTTTGGTAGCGGGGGAGGGGCTGCAGGGATAGCCCCTGTAAGGAGCTTCCAGAAGTTTCCCCGGCTCCAAAACCAGTTGGACCTGTCTCTGGCCAGGTCAGACTCGTCTCTGGCCAGGGCCGAGCCAATCAACACCTCTGCAAATGACATATTTAAGAAGGGGACAAAGGAACTCGCGCCATGCGGGACCTGCAGTGAAGAGAGAGAGGAAGGTGGGGGGGCTGGCCCCCACCAGCCTCCCCTGCGGGCGGCTGCCTGCACTGGGTCACTGCCACTTGACAGGAGATGGCCACGGCAGCGTGGCTTGGAGAGCTCTGAAGCACCCTGTTCCCGGGGTGTCTGCTGGGCAGAGTTCGTTCCTGTCGGGACCGCTGAGGTTCATCGGGCCAGTTGGGCCCGGTGCAGCTGCAGAGGAGAGACGAGTGAGATCTGAGAGAAACAACTACGCAGACACCAAGGTCAGTGAAGATGGAGTGGGAGGAGGTGTGCCAGAGCTGAGATTCCCCTGCAGCCTGTGGTGAGTCAGCAGGCTGTCCCCCTGCAGCCCATGAGAGAAACAGTAAAGCAGAGATTCACCCGCTGCTCACGCTGGAGCAGAGATGTCTGCACCCAAAGGAGTTTATAGAGGGCTGTCTCCCGTGGGAAAGGACCCCACGCTGCTGGAGATTGACAGTGGAGCAGAGATGCATCTGCAGTCTGTGGGAAGGGACTCCATGCCGGAGCGGGTGGCTGCGCCCTAAGAAGCCGTGACTCCATGGGGAAAAGCCCACGCTGGAGCAGCCTGATGGGTAGGGATTGTATCCTATGAGAAGGACTCATGTTGGAGAAGTTCATGGAGAACTGTCTTCTGTGGGAGGGGCCCCATGTTGGAGCAGGGGAAGAGTGTAAGGAGTCCTTCCCCTTAAGGAAGGAGTGGAAGAAACAGCATGTGACAAACTGACCTGCAACCCCCATTCTGCATCCCCCTGCACCGGGGTGGGGAGGTGTTTTTAAGATCTGTTTTTGTTTCTTGTTATCCTCTCTGAATGAGCTGTTAACAAATCAAATTGATTTGTCCCCAAGCCAAGTCTGTTTTGCCCCGGGCCATGGTTGGCGGATGATCCCTCCCTGTTCTTATCTCGGCCCTCAGGCCTGTGGAAAAAAACCCACCCTCCTCTTCCACATACTGCTGTTAAGTTTTCCTCCACAGAACAAAATAATCCCACCACATATATGGGAGGAAAACTGAAGGGTAATGAAAGGAGAAGGATATTGTTTATTTTTTCAAATTATGTTGGGCGTTTTGTGTAAATTCTAGTGATAAATAACACTCCTTATATGGAGAGTACACAATGCCAGCAAACACATGAAGAGTTTCTGTGATTTAAAACGCAGAACACCTGTAGTGATCCTACATGGATCAGGAATAAAGAAAAGGCAATTAAGGGTGACATTCTAGTCAATGTCTGCTACGGGCCACCTGACTAGGAAGAACAATTGGAACAGGCCATCTACAGACAGCTAGGAGCAGCTGCATGTTCAGAGGCCCTGGTCCTTATGGAGGTCTTCAACCACTCTGATATCTGCTGGAGAGACAACAGAGCAGGGCATAAGCAATCCAGGGAGGTTCCTGGACTGCACAGATGACAACTTCCTGACCCAAGTTACAGAGGAGCCAATGATGAGAGGTGCTCTGCTGGACCTCATACTCACCACGAAGGAGCAGCTCATTGGGGATCTGAAGGTCGAAGGCAGCCTTGGCTGCAGTGGTCATGAGATGGTGGATTTCAGGATCCTGAGAGGAGGGAGGAGGACAAAAAGCAGAATCACAACCCTGGATTTCAGGAGAACAGACTTTGGCATCTTCAAACATCTGCTTGGAAGAGTCCTGTGGGAGAAGGCCCTGGAGGGAAGAGGGACCCATGAAATCTGGTTAATATTCAAGGATCACCTCCAAGCTCGAGTGGTCCATCTCAAGGAGTAGGAAGTCAGGCAAAAATGAGCAGGCTGCGCAGCATCAGAGAAGATGAAAGGGAGATAGACAGGATCTTCCCTGAGACACAACAGATTGAAGGGCCCCAGACCTCAACTGCAGCAGAGACACAGGCAGTGTTCACCCCTAGTATTAAGGTAAGCGCAACCTCTGGAGACGGAGAAGAATGGAAGCTGGGGGATTTGTGGCACCAAGAGGAAGGCTCCTGCCCCACCTAAGGGCTTACAGCTACAAAATAGGTTCAGTGCCCTCAAAGGTGAAGAGAAGCCAGATGTGCTTTCAAGCAAAGGATCTGGGCCACCTCACACTAAACCATGCAAGACCACCAGAAGAAGCAGCAACTAATCCCCAACACAAGAAGGACATGGAGCTGTTGGAGCAGGTCCAGAGGAGGGCCACAAAAATGATCTGAGGGCTGGAGCACCTCTCCTATGAAGACAGGCTGAGAGAGTTGGGGTCGTTCAGCCTGGAGAAGAGAAGGCTCTGGGGAGATCTTATTGCAGCCTTCCAGTACCTAAAGGGGGCCTACAAGAAAGCTGGAGAGGGACTTTTTACAAGGGCATGTAGTGATAGGACAAGGGGCAATGGCTTTAAACTGAAAGAGGGCAGATTTAGATTAGATCTAAGGAATAAATTCTTCACTGTGAGGGTGGTGAGGCAGTGGAACAGGTTGCCCAGAGAAGTTGTGGATGCCCCATCCCTGGAAGTGTTCAAGGCCAGGTTGGATAAGGCTTTAAGCAACCTGGTCTAGTGGAAGGTGTCCCTGCCCATGGCAGGGGAGGATTTGAACTAGATGATCTTTAAGGTCCCTTCCAACCCAATCCATTCTGTGATTCTATGTTTTGTCACAGGGTCATTCTGCCATCCAGAGGAGCCTTGACAGGCTGGATAAATGGACTGACAGGAACGTCATGAAGTTCAACAAGGGGAAGTGCCAAGTCCTGCACCTGGGGAGGAACAACCCCAGGCACCAATATATGCTGGTGGCCACCCATCTGGAAAGCAGCTTTGCAGAAAAGGATCTGGGGGTCCTGGTGGACACCAGGTTGAATGTGAGCCAGCAACGTGCCCTTGCGGCAAAGGCGGCGAATGGTATCCTGGGCTGCATCAGGCAAAGTATTGCCAGCAGGTCGAGGGAGGTGATCCTTTCCCTCTACTCAGCACTGGTGAGGCCACCTAACCCTGTGACTTGTTCTGAGGTCCCCAGTACAATAAAAACATGGACATACTGGAGAGAGTCCAGCAAAGGGCCACAAAGATGGTGATGTTTAGCCTAGAGAAGAGAAGGCTCAGAGGATAGTCTCATCAATGTATATAAATACATGAAGGGAAGGTGCAAAGAAGATGGAGCCAGGTTCTTTCCAGTGGTGCCTAGTGACAGAACACAAGGCAATGAGCACAAACAGAAACACAGGGGATTCCCTCTGAACATGAGGAAACACTTTTTCACTGTGAGGGTGACTGAGCACTGGAACAGGTTGCCCAGGGAGGTTGTGGAGTCTCCTTCCTTGGAGATATTCAAAAGCCATCTGGACACGGTCCTGGGCAATGTGCTCTAGGTGGTCGTGCTTGAGCAGGGGGTTTAGACCAGATGACCTCCAGGGGTCTCTTCCAACCTCAACCATTCTGTGAGTGTTACATTCTGTGACGACAAATTTGGTGAGCTCTTTACTTGAGTTCCTGGTTGTGGGCTTGTAGACAAAATATTCAGAGGTTAGAATTCTTAAAAAAAAAAACCACAACAAAACAAAAAAGCCTCTATATTTTTCATAACATGATATTTAGGCTCAGGTAAGTCATCAGCTGAGTATGGGAACAGAAAGTGTTGCTGTAAATTATGGTGAGGAGGAGATGATCATAGAATCATAGAATCATAGAATGGTTACAGTTGGAAGGGACCTCAAAGATCATCTAGTTCCAACCCCCCTGACATGGGCAGGGACACCCTCCACTACACCAGGTTGCCCAAAGCCTCATCCAACCTGGCCTTGAACACTTCCAGGGACGAGGCATCTACAACTTCTCTGGGCAACCTGTTCCACTGCCTCACCACCCTCAGAGTGAAAAAATTTCTTCCTTATATCCAATCTAAATCTGCCCTCTTTCAGTTTAAATCCATTGCCCCTTGTCCTATCACTACATGCCCTTGTAAAAAAGTCCCTCTCCAGCTTTCCTGTAGGCCCCCTTTAAGTACTGGAAGGTTGCTATAAGATCACCCCAGAGCCTTCTCTTCTCCAGGCTGAACAGTCCCAACTCTCTCAGCCTGTCTTCATAGCAGAGGTGTTCCAGCCCTCGGGTCATCTTCGTGGCCCTCCTCTGGACTCGTTCCAGCAGCTCCATGTCCTTCTAGTGTTGGGGACTCCAGAGCTGAATGCAGTATTCCAGGTGGGGTCTCACCAGAGCAGAGTAGAGGGGCAGAATCACCTCCCTTGACCTGCTGGCCACACTTCTTTTGATACAGCCCAGGATACGGTTGGCTTTCTGGGCTGCCAGCGCACATTGCCGGCTCATGGTGAGCTTCTCATCCACCAGCACTCTCAAGTCCTTTTCGTCAGGGCTGCTCTCAATCCATTCTCCACCCAGCCTGTACTTGTGCTTGAGATTGCCCTGACCCACGTGCAGGACCTTGCGCTTGGCCTTGTTGAACTTCATGAGGTTCTCACAGGCCCACCTCTCCAGCCTGTCAAGGTCCCTCTGGATGGCATCCCTTCCCTCCAGCGTGTCCACAACACCACACAGCTTGGTGTCATCTGTAAACTTGCTGAGGGTGCACTCGATCCCACTGTCCATGTCTCCAACGAAGATGTTAAATAGCACTGGCCCCAATACTGACCCCTGAGGAACACCACTTGTCACTTGCCTCTACTTGAACATTGAACCGTTGACCACAACTCTTTGAGTGCGACCATCCAGCCAATTCCTTATCCACCGAGTAGTCCATCCATCAAAACCATGTCTTTCCAGTTTAGAGACAAGGATGTGGTGTGGGACAGTATCAAATACTTTGGATAAGTCCAGGTAGATGATGTCAGTTGCTCTTCCCCTATCCATCAATGCTGTAACCTCATCATAGAAGGCCACCAAATTAGTCAGGCAGGATTTGCCCTTAGTGAAGCCATGTTGGCTGTCACCAATCACCTCTTTACTTTCTATGTGCCTTAGCATAGTTGCCAGGAGGATCTGCTCCATGATCTTGCCGGGCACAGAGGTGAGACTGACTGGCCTGTAGTTCCCTGGGTCTTCTTTTTTCCCCTTTTTAAAGATGGGGGCTATGTTTCCCCTTTTCCAATCATTGGGAACTTCACCAGATTGCCACGACTTCTGAAATATGATGGATAGTGGCTTAGCAACTTCATCTGCCAGTTCCCTCAGGACCCGCAGATGCACCTCATCAGGTCCCATGGACTTGTCCACCTTCAGGTTCTTTAGATGGTCTCGAACCTGATCTTCTCCTACAGTGGGCAGTTCTACATTCTCACAGTCCCTGCCTTTGCCTTCTGTGGCTTGGGCTGTGCAGCTGGATATTTGGGAGGAATTGAATACTGCTTTCTACCTATACTCCATCCTTTCTTTAAGTAAATGGTAATTTGAAAATTGTTGATGCTATTTTCTTTTTTAACAGTTCTTAATATTGTTAAAGGATATTATGAGTGCAGCTGCCTTCTCTCACCCAGGATTCCCTCTTGCTCATCTGCTGGAGCCCATTCTGGTGAACCCAGGGTTTCTGCCCAGGCTGAGGGATGAGGCTGCTGCTTTCCCATTTGCAAGCTCAACCAGTAGTGAAGCTGAGCACATATCCCAGAGACACACACACACAGACACACACAGGACACTGACACCGCTGGCTACACAGATTGCCACAGATAAGGCGCTGCCTTCAACAGCAGCTAAATATAGGACTCACATAAAACAAAGACAGTCAGCCAAGTCCCCTTCCTTCTCCTCTATGGCTGGTAGAGATAGAAATTCAAGTAATGAAGGCACACACTTGACACTCCCTAGATTCGCAAGCACACACACATTTGCCGATTCCCCTAGTACTGGCATTCCTGCCCTCATCCTAGGCCCTTTTACCTGCTTCATGTGTTCCTTACTTGCTGGATAGTCCAGCTTGATGCTTGCTAGTAAATGCAAACAGGTATGCACTCACACACTCATCCCACAGGCACTCCACATTTGCAAGTTCCCCTGGTCGTACCAGCACAGACCCTCCACCCATGTGATACCCCTGACTAGACTCAGGGCTTCCTACTTGCCAGCTAGTCCAGCTTGAAGCTTGCTAGTGAATTGCACACATACTCACCCCCCCTCCCCCCATGCACACCCAGTTTCAGGAAGATACAGACACTGCCCCCTTCCAGCAGCTGGCAGCAGGTACACAGGCTGCGACCTGCAGTCCTGCTCCAGCCACCGGTTTTGAGCCCTTTACTTGCCTCACACACACCGATCCCTCCCAGTAGCTAATTTTTGGTACTTTGATGTTGCCCCAGTGGCTGGCAGCCAAGACCCCCACCCACTCTAGTAGTTGACACCACAGGCTAGAGTGTGGTGAATTAATGTTGACTGGCTGCCAGGTATCCACCAAGATGCTTTTTCACTCACCCTCCTCAGCAGGACAAGGGAGAAAATAAGGTGAAAAAACTCATGGGCCAAGATAAGGACAGGGAGATCTCTCACCTTTCACCGTCACAGGCAAAACAGACTTGACCTTGGGAAATTAATTTAATTTGTTGTCGTTAATTAAAAATAGAGTAGGATAGTGAGAAGTAAACCAAAACTAAAACCATCTTCCCCCTACTCCTTCTTCCCAGGCCTACCATCACTCCTAATTCTTCTACCTCCTCCACCCACGAGCAGCACAGGAGTGATGGGGAATGGGGATTGCAGTCAATTCATAACACTTCTGCTGCTTCTTCCTCCTCACACTGTACCTCTTTTCCAGGATGGGGTCCCTCCCACAGGAAATAATCTTTCAAGAACTACACCAACATGGGTCCTTTCCACAGGGTACAGTCCTTCAGGAACAGACTGCTCCAGTGTGGATCCCTGATGTGCCACAGTTCCTGCCAGACAACCTGCTCCTGCATGGGCTCCTCTCCACAGGCCACAGTTCCTGCCAGGAGCCTGCTTCTGTGTGGGGTCTCCACAGGCTGCGGCTTCCTTCAGGATATATCCACCTCCGATGTGGGGTCCTCCATGGGCTGTAGTGTGGATATCTGCTTTACCATAGACCTCATTGGACTGCAGGGGAACAACCTATATCACCTTGGTCTTCTGCACAGACTGCAGGGGAATCTGCTCTGGTACCTGGGGTACCTCCTTCCCCTCCTTCTTTGCTGACCTTGATGTCTATGTAGTTGTTTCTCTCACATTTTCTCACTCCTCTCCCAGCTGCTGTTGTGCAGCCTTTTTTCCCTTTCTTAAATATGTTGTCATAGAGCTGCCACCAGCATTGCTGATTGGCTCAGCTTTGGCCAGTAGTGGATCTCTTTTGGAGATGAATGGAACTGGATCTGTCTGGCATAGAGGCGGCTCATTTTCTCACAGAGGTCACTCCTGCAGCCTCCACTCTCCGCTACCAAAACCTTGATATGTGAACCCAATACATGTGCCTACAGCCCCATTCTGACTCCAGTAGCTGTCACTTAGTCCTTGCAGCAAAAATATACGTGGGATAGAGAGTGAGATTACACAGAGAGACAGTTGAAAAAAGATTTAATAAGATAGGACAGACTGCAGTAATCAGGCACAGGGCTCAGCTAGACAAGCGTACTGACCATCGCTGTTTTTAACTCTTTCTTTCTATTCCTCTCTTTGTTTCTCCCTGCTCTGTTTTCCCAATGTGTCCCTTCATGTGTTTGCATAGTTCTATCGATTTCCTTACCCCTCCCAGTCTGGTGTCTGGGATCTCCCCTGGTTAATAATCTTAGTTGCAAAGTCCAGGTTGATCTTTCTGGAAGTGGTGCCTGTAGTTTCTTGATAGCCTATCAATTAGTGTGAGTGGCAAGGTTTGTTTCTTCTCACTCTCCGTGTTTGTATTGTCAGGTCTGTATCTCTGCATATTTTGTTTCTGGCTTCACCCTTTTCTTTACTTTCCCAACTGACAAGGTCCCTGATTAGATAACCTTGCTGGAATAAACATTCTCACACTCCATGTATCCTTAACAATTAGAGTGAGTGAACAGGTTTGGTTCTGACCACTGCATCCCTTATTATTTGTTGGTCAGGTTTGTGTCTCTGTATATTCTTGTTTGTGGCTTCCTTCTTTTGCATTGAAAAGGTCCTTGACCAGATACCCTTAAAGGAGCAACCACTCTCCTTCTACATACCCTTACAAATATCACTCATTTATTTGTGTGTTTTTTTTTTTTTAAATATATAATCCTTGAGTCTTGTCTTGTTTAAATCTCTTTCACTACTTTGATAGTATTTTATTTCTTCAGGTTAATACTTAACACAAGTATTTTCCTCTAGAGTGTTTTTAATTGTTATTAAACTTTAATCCTAGTCTCTTATTCTCTTAGGTGGATGAAATTCCAGATGGAGCAGTAAAACCTCCTATGAATAAAATGCCTATATTCTTTTTTGGCACTCATGAGACGTAAGTCCTTTAGATTAAAGGGCATATTGTTTTCATTGCAGGATGTCTTAACAGTAGTTTAACAGTTCGCATTGTGTGTTTGAAAATTATGTGATTCAGTGGCAGACTATATTTTCTTAAATTAATCTCTAGTGGCAAGATAGGCAGCTTTCTTTCCACATTTGATGTGAAATGGTGTGATTATAGTCTACTATTCCCTGCAACATGCACTTTTTCCTGCTCAGTAAAAAAGAAAGAGCCTACGCAAAGTGGTATGATTGACATATCTTTCTTTTGTAAGGGATTTTAATTATAGTCCCGTGTATCCTCAAAACTGTGTTCTAAAGGAAAATGAAATAAAGCTGAAAACTATGGAATAAGTAGCATTTGAGTCCTTTGAGGGGGAAGGTTTGAGAAAAAGTGAAGAGATGCATTTGAAGCCCGAGGTCTCACCCCAGTTAGTTTCATGCCTGCTATTATGTGAAGTATCCAAGAAAGACAAATATTTTTGGTAAGAGTAACATTTTGCAATGGAACATAAGATTTCCTTTGAAAGGACTTGATTTTTCCCACTTCTAAATATGTTTTTATGTTATTCTCTGACAAACATAGTGAAATATGTCATGCTACTTCATAATGTTCTACTGTAGATTACAGAGATCTTTAATTTAACGTTAATTTCTGGTTCTGAAATCACAGAATCACAGAATCACAGAATGTTAGGGATTGGAAGGGACCTCAAAGGATCATCTAGAACAATCCCCCTGCCGGAGCAGGACCACCTAGATCAGATCACACAAGAACGCATCCAGGCAGGTTTTGAACATCTCCAGAGAAGGAGACTCCACAACCTCTCTGGGCAGCCTGTTCCAGTGTTCTGTTACCCCTACTGGGAAGAAGTTCTTCCTCATGTTTAAGCGGAACCTCCTATGTTCCAGCTTATATCCGTTTCCCCTTGTCCTATCATTGGATGCCAGTGAGAAGAGTCTGGCTCCATCCTCATGACAGTCACCCTTTACATATTTATAAACATTAATGAGGTCCCCCCTCAGTCTCCTCTTCTCCAAGCTAAAGAGACCCAGCTCCCTCAGCCTTTCCTCATAAGGGAGATGCTCCACTCCCTTCATCATCTTTGTGGCCCTGCGCTGGACTCTCTCAAGCAGTTCCTTGTCCTTCTTGAACTGAGGGGCCCAGAACTGGACACAATATTCCAGATGCGGCCTCACCAGGGCAGAGTAGAAGGGGAGGAGAACCTCTCTCGACCTACTAACCACACCCCTTCTAATACATCCCAGGATGCCATTGGCCTTCTTGGCCACAAGGGAACACTGCTGACTCATGGTCATCCTGCTGTCCACCAGGACCCCCAGGTCCCTTTCCCCTGTGCTGTTCCCCAACAGTTCAGTCCCCAACTTGTACTGGTACATTGTTCTTACCCAGATGCAAGACTCTACACTTGCCCTTGTTGTATTTCATTAAATTTCTCCCTGCCCAACTCTCCAGCCTGTCCAGGTCTCTCTGAATGGCAGCACAGCCTTCAGGTGTGTCAGCCACTCCTCCCAGTTTAGTGTCATCAGCAAACTTGCTGACCATGCACTCTATTCCCTCATCCGAATCATCGATGAATATGTTGAACAATACTGGTCCCAGTACCGACCCTTGAGGGACTCCACTGGATACAGGCCTCCAACTGGACTCTGTCCCATTGAGCACTACTCTCTGGCTTCTGTCCTTCAGCCAGTTCACAACCCACCTCACTACCCGATCATCCAGACCACACTTCCTCAGTTTAGCTGTGAGGATGCCGTGGGAGACTGTGTCAAATGCTTTACTGAAGTCAAGATAGACCACATCCACTGCTCTACCATCATCCACCCACTGGGTGATGTCCTCATAAAAGGCTATCAGGTTTGTCAAGCACGACTTCCCCTTAGTGAAGCCATGTTGACTGCCCCTAATGACCCTCTTATCCTTGATATGCCTAGAGACAGCACCAAGGATAAGTTGTTCCATTATCTTTCCAGGGATGGAGGTGAGGCTGACCGGTCTATAGTTACCCGGGTCTTCCTTCTTGCCCTTTTTGAAGACCGGAGTGTCATTTGCTTTCCTCCTGTCCTCAGGCACCTCTCCCATTCCCCACGATTTAGCAAAGATGATGGCGAGTGGCCTGGCAATGACATCCGCCAGCTCCCTCAGCACCCGTAGGTGCATCCCATCAGGACCCATGGATTTATGGATGGTCAGGTTGCTTAACTGGTCCCTAACCAAGTCCTCATCAACCAGAGTAGACTCCTCCTCTATCCTGACTTCCTCAGGAGCCTCAGGGTTCCGGGGCTCATCAGGGTAGCCTCCAGCAGTATCGACTGAGGCAAAGAAGGCATTCAGTAACTCTGCCTTCTTCTCATCCTCTGTCACCAGGGCACCCTCCTCATTCACCAGTGGGCCTACATTGCCTCTAGTGTTATTTTTATCTGCAGTGTATTTGAAGAAGCCCTTTCTGTTGTCCTTGAACTTTCTTGCAAGGTTTAATTCCAAGGAGGTCTTAGCTTTCCTAGTTGCCTTCCTACATCCTCTGACAGCAGACCTATGTTCCTCCCAAGTGGCCTGCCCCTCCTTCCATGATCTGTACATTCTCTTTTTCCACTTGAGTTTGCCCAACAGTTCCATGTAGATTATTGTCAAATTTGAAACCTTATTCCCACTCTTTGATACTCATACAAAGCAGTTTTACTGAAATCTGGTTTTGGTAATGTGATAGACAGGGCTACTGTGTTTCAAAGTTCTCAAATGTTTTCTTTAGAATATAACTTAGAAAAATGTTTTTGAATCTGTGCCTCTCATATCTTACAGTGTTGCAAAGTACTTCCTTTCTTCTGGAACAGATGGCCCAGAGAGGTTGTGAGATCTCCATCATTGGAGATGCTCAAAACCTGACTGGGCATGACCCTGAGCAATCTGCCCTAGTTGACTTTGCTTTGAGCATGGGGAGCTGGACTAGATGATCTCCAGAGGTGTTACCTTCCAACCTCAATGATTCTATGATTCTAAAGTATAAGCTTGTCCTTTGATTTTCATTGTTGCTTTCTTCTGAGCTACACCAAAACCTAAATTTGTGGCTTCTTGATATTCTTGGAAAAAAAACCAAAACGAAACCCTAAGAGCCTATTTATTCTTTTCAAGATATTTGCCAGCTGTCATCTTGTTTTAGAAATATTACCCTTTTCTAAAGGAAAACTAGATATAAACTAGTTATTTTTATTTTAACAAAACTTTATGTGAATTTCTTATGTGAGTAAATCACATAAGCACAAATTTTAGCTAGTCAGAAGCAGGCAGAAGGTCACACTCTGGACTCAAGACCCTGGACCCTATACGTCAGGTTGATATCTGTCCTGTTTAGGTTTCCTTGACCTTTTTTCCTTCTTGTGTATGGGGATTTAACTGCAAAAACTCAGTAAGCTACATGACCTTAGCAAGGTAGCTAATTCCTAGTATTTCTCCAAGTCTGAACAGTGTGGGTAGAGACTTGCAACTGTGGAAAAATGCTTCCTTTCAGAGCAAAGGAAAGAAAAGAAGCAATGTTTTCTCTTTCCTCTGGTCTGTCTTTCTCTCTTCCGCCCATCCCCCTTTTTGCTCTGGTTAAGTAGGCTTTGGGAGTGTGTGGATCCCTGGCTGGATGCTCTCTAACAATCTTCTGCAAAAAGATGAATGATAGCCACTGTGAAAGATTAGATTGTTTTGCACTACTGGAGTAGGAAATGCTTAAGCTTCCTAGATGACTTGCAACTTCTCTTTATCTTATCTAAATGAATAGGGAGTCAGTCTCAAATACTTCATTATTGAGATGATGAAAAAAAATGGGGAAACAAAACTTAGGGAGCTTTGTTTGTTTGAACTTTACCACGAACTATCTCATAAAAACAGTAGCAGCATCTTCAATTCAAGCAATTGGGTCTTAGATTTATACTTTGTCAGACAGAGCTGGATATAGGCACAGGGGTGAAAATGAGAACATTGGTCACTGAGGTTTTCTGTTTTGCTATTAAAAGCAGTTGGATTGCTACTATGAAATCCTAACTCTAGAGGACATGGTACTACAGGAGAAACTTCATATGCCTTAATGTTCTGCAGTACAAAGTAGATTATTGGTGTTTAGTACTTTATTATCACTTTATATCACTTCAGATGCCTCATTAATGATTTTTTTTTTATAATATCTAGTACTAAAGTTAATTTGAAGAGCAGCGATTTAAAAATGTGACGTTTCTGGTAACTAATATTTTCATCTCTTGAAGGGCATTCTTGGGACCAAAAGATATATTCCCTTATTATGAAAATAAAGAAAAATATGGCAAACCAAATAAAAGAAAAGGCTTTAATGAAGGATTATGGGAAATCGACAACAATCCCAAAGTGAAATTCTCTCATCAACAGGTAAGTGATTCAGAGTCTGTGAATACTTTAATTGATTTTGTCATATTGTTGTAAAAAAAGCAATGATGGCTTAGCTGCTATAGGGGAATAATCTATTGATCTGCATCACTGAGTTGCAAGTTGGACTAATGTTGCTATTGGTATTTACAATTTACCTCATTTTTTCAGCAAAATAAGAGAAAATTGCTCTTCTATATAATTGGGGATGCCATTTTATTATAGTAAAGTTAAGGAGGGGTCATCTTAAGAGTTTCAGGACACAAGGATAAAGATATGTAGTGGGTTAACCTTGGCTGGCCACCAGATGCTCACCAAGCTGCTCTGTCACTCCTCCTCCTCAGCAGGACAGGAGGAGAAAATAAGATGAAAAAAAGCTCATGGATTAAGATAAGGACAGAGAGTTTGCTCACCAATTACCATCAGAGGCAAAACAGACTCGACTTTGGGAAGACCAATTTAATTTGTTGCCAATTAAAAATAGAGTAGGATAGTGAGAAACAAAGACAAAACTAAAAACACCTTCCCCCCACCCCTCCCTTCTTCCCAGACTCAACTTCACTGCTAAATCTTATACCTCCTCCCCCTAGAAGTAGTACTGGGGAGATGGGGAATAGGGGTTGCAGTCAGTTCATAACACTTTGTCTCTACCACTCCTTCCTTCTCATGATGTTCTGCTCCTGCATGAGGTCCCTCCCACAGGATATAGTCCTCACAAACTGCTCCAGCACAGGTCCTTTCCACGGTATACAGACCATCAGGAACAGATTGCTCCAGTGTAGGTCCCCCATGGACCACAGTTCCTGCCAGAAAACCTGCTCCTGCATAGGCTCCTCTCCATGGGCTGCAGTTCCTGCCAGAAGCCTGCTCCAGCGTGGGCTCTCCATGGGCTGCAGCTTCCTTCAGTGCTGTCGTGGGTTAGGCTGAGTTCGGCAACCAAACCCACGCAGCTCTCCCAGTCCAGTAAAATGGAGAGGAGAGAAAAATGTAATAAAAGAGCTGAGGATCGAGACAGGAACAGAAGAGCACCCACCAACCACGGTCCCGGGCAAAAGAGGCTTTTTCTTAATGCAAAACTATTTATTAACAGCTACCTAGAAAGAGAAAAGCACACAAAAACGGTTACTTAAGAGAATAACGAGAAAACAAGGCCAGGTCTTAAAAACAACACCACTCCCCCTCCTCCTTTGCTTCTTCTTCCCGGCTCTACCTCCTCCCCCCAGCGGCGCAGGGGGCAGGGAATGGGGGGGTGCAGGTCAGTTCATCCCGTGCTGTTACTGCCGCTTCTCTTAAAGGAAAAGGAGTCCTTACACCATTGTCCCTTGCTCCAGTGGATCCTCTACTCACGGCGAAAGCGTGAATCCTACCCGCTGGGGGGGCAAATCCTTACCCCATCGGATTTGCCCAAGTGCGGGCTTTACCAGCCCTGGACCTTTAAGGAGCCGTAGCCACTCGCTCTAGCGTGGGTCATCAACAAACTTTAAATGTGCTCCGGCGTGGGTCGTCATGTCGACCTTAAATGCGTCTCCGTACAGACTCTGAATGCGTAAAATGCGTAAAATGCGTAAAATGCGTAAAATGCGTAAATGTGTCTCTACCTGTGCCCATGATTCACAATAGTCTCAGGCTTAGGCATCTCTTCCCGACGTGGGTCATCCACTGGTTGCGAGTGGGTCTCTGCTTGCTTCACCGAGGACTGTTAGAAAGGGGCTGCTGCTGGCAAGGGGGACTCAGCCGCGGCACACGTTGTTCCGTTCCATCTTCACTGACCTCTTATCTGTGTGGCCGTTTCTCTTAGATTTCAGTCCTGTCTGGGTGAACTCGGCCCGGTGGGCGCCCACGGCAGCGGGGCTCGCCCCGAGTTCCCCAAGCGGCTCCGCCGCCGCCATCCTCGACGGAGCGGGCCCGGCCCGGCCCAGGCCACCGGCCCGGCCGGGAGCCGGGAGCGGGGGCCGTGCCCCCCTCCCGTCTCCTTGCTCCTGGGCACCGGCACACACCTTTCCGGTTCCTTTGTCCGACGTAAATAGGGCAATTCGCAGAGGCGCCGATTGGCTCAAGCCCCGAGGGGGACGGGAGTCCGGTTTGATGGGCAGCTTCTGCCACCCGGACCTCCCCCCCCACTTCAAACCATAACAAGTGCATATCTACCTGCTCTGTCATGGGGTCCTCCACAGGCTGCTGTGTGGATACCTGTAGCAGGATCCCTACTGTGGATGAGACCCGAGTCATGACCGTACACCAATATGGTTAGAAATCATGCTCCTTTATTACAACCAACACACAGGTTATATAGCAGAATATGGCGTGACACGACTACATTCTACAATTGGCTTGCTTAGCGTAAACACACTCTCGTGGGTTATAGTGATAGGGCAGCGTTAGCAGACCACAGGTGATAAGCTCATCCCTTTGTTCTCCTCGTTGTGGTTCCGTCATCAGAGAGGCATCCAGGAGGCGTGCATCTGTGCTCTGGGGCCCAAACAGGGATTGCCCATACCCGAGAGAATATTATGGCCGGTCTCGGAGAGGAACTCGGAGAGCGAGTGTCGAGTGAGTTAAAAGCCAGGCATCGCCCGGCGGGAGCCAGGATCTCCTGTGTCCCGGTTCCGGCAGTGCCTACGTGACTGCTGACGCAGGGGGGCGGACCCGGAACAGACGCGGGAGATTTAAACTGCCCTGAGGAGCGCAGCGACCCGGAGCGGGCAAACAGGGGCGTGGCGCGGCAGAACTAGGGGCGCGGCAGTTTGCGCGGCAGTTCGCGCAGGGAGGGCGAGCAGACAGAGCAAGCAGGCAGAGCGTCGAGCCCGGTCGGAAGTCCCTGACTAACATGGTGGTCACTAGGCATAAAGCGAAGGCTGCCTCCAGCCTGGTGCCAGCCAGGACCGACGCAGCCTCCCAGACGGACCCCCGCTGGGTGCACGCTGCCACCCAGGTGAGCTGCAGGACTTGTCCCCCAAGTGTATTGGCTCAGGTCGCCACCGGGGAACTCACTTGTGGGAGCTGTGCCAGGGTGGAGGAACTCCTCTGCCTGGTGACAGAGCTCAGAGAGGAGGTAAACAGGTTGAGGGCCATCAGGGAGTGCGAGAGGGAGATTGACCAATGGACCAGCACCCTGTGCTCCCTCCCGCAGACCCAACAGGCTACCACAGCTTCTCAGACTGAGGAGCCCCCACCCTCTCCCCACCTGGCCGCGAAGAGGAATCCAGGTGGGAATGAGCAATGGCAGCAGGTCCCTGCCCGGCGTGGCAAGCCTGCCCCCTCTGCTCCCGCAACTACCTCCCAGGTTCTGTTACACAACAGATATGAAGCTCTGCAAGTGGAACCGACCCCCAGGGAGGATGACGATACACACACGCTAGTATCCTTCCCTAGGACCACACATATCATCAAGACATCCTCAGTTATGAAGAAAAGGTGGGTGATTGTTTTAGGAGACTCCCTTTTGAAGGGTGTGGAGGGCCAGATTTGTAGACCTGACCCTTTACATAGGGAGGTCTGCTCCCTTCCTGGGGCAACAATTAGGGATGTGATAAAAAAACTCCCATCTATAGTCAGGCCCACCGATTACTACCCTCTTCTTATTTTCCAAGTTGGTATGGATGACATTAGGAAAAGAAACATCTGGACTATTAAGAAGGATCTCCGGGTTTTGGGAAGAATGTTGAAGGGATCGGGGACCCAAGTAATATTCTCTTCTATCATACCGACTCTAGGACATGACACAGGATGGAAAACAAAGATCGAGGATTTAAATAATTGGCTACAAAAGTGGTGTGAGGAAAACAACCTAGGCTTCTTTAACCACGGGCTGACCTTAATGCCAGATCTTCTATCTAGGGATGGGGCGGGTTTGTCTCCATGGGGGAAAAGGCTGCTCGCTACAGAACTAGCTGGGATCGTCAACAGGGCTTTAAACTAGATGCGAAGGGGGTGGGGGGTATTGTCAGACTTAGAGGATTAACAGCCGAGGACGGCCCTCCAGTGTCTGATGAAGGGAGTGTAGGCAGGTGCCTTCGGCCTGCCGCCTCAGTGATAGTAGGGGGTGATATGTGTAGTCAGGAGCAACACACAAGTTGCCTAGAGGTAAAAGAGATTCCCAAAAATAACAGCTCAGGTAATAAAACTTCCCCCCCTAGGGGTGCAGTGGGGTCGAAAGCCCAACTTACATGCTTCTATACGAACGCACGCAGTATGGGCAATAAACAAGAGGAACTGGAAGCTCTTGTTATCCGGGGAAACTATGACATAGTTGCCATCACTGAAACATGGTGGGATGACTCGTATAACTGGAGTGCTACCATGGATGGCTACAAGCTCTTCGGGAGGGATAGGAGAGGTAGAAGGGGTGGTGGGGTTGCCCTTTATGTAAGGGAAGATCTAAACTGTTTAGAGTTAAATGTTGGGGATGACTTGGTTGAGTGTCTGTGGGTGAAAATCAAAGGGGGGCCTATGAAGGCGGATATTGTAGTGGGAATCTGCTACAGGCCACCCTATCAGGACAGTGAGACTGATGAGCTATTCTTTAAACAACTGGGGGAAGTCTCGCGCTCACTAGCCCTTGTCCTTATGGGTGACTTTAACCTGCCTGATGTCTGTTGGAAGTATAACATGGCAGTCAGGAAACAGTCTAGGCGATTCCTGCAGAGTGTGGAGGACAACTTCCTATAACAACTGGTCAGTGAACCGACTAGAGAAGGTGCTCCCCTAGACCTGCTGTTTGTGAACAGAGAGGGTCTTGTGGGAGATGTGAAGGTTGGAGGACGCCTGGGGCATAGTGACCACGAGATAATAGAATTCTCAATTCTAGGGGAAGTTAGGAGGGGGAACACTAAAACGGCCAAGCTGGACTTTGGGAGAGCTGACTTTGGGCTGTTTAGAAGTCTGGTTAACAAAGTCCAATGGAAGACAGCTCTCAAGGGTAAGGGGGCGCAGGAGGGATGGTTACTACTCAAAAAGGAAATTCTGGAGGCACAGGAGCGAGCTGTCCCTGTGTGCCGGAAGTCGAGCCGCCGGGGTAGAAAACCAGCTTGGATGACAAAGGAGATTTGGGAACATCTCAAAAGAAAAAGGGATGTCTATAAGTCTTGGAAGAAAGGGCAGGCATCCAGGAATCAATACAGGGAGGAAGTTAGGGCATGTAGGGAGATAATCAGGGGGGCAAAAGCCCAACTGGAACTTAGACTAGCCTGCTCCGTAAGGGACAACAAAAGTCTTTCTATAAATATATTAATAACAAAAGGAGGGCTAAAGATCACCTCCAGCCCCTACTGGACTCAGGGGGTACGTTAGTCACTAGGGATGAGGACAAGGCTGAGGTCCTTAATGCCTTCTTTGCCTCAGTCTTTAATAATAAGGTCAGCAGTTCCCAGGTGAGCTGGCCTTCGGTGTCTGAGTGTAGGGAGGGAGAGCAAATCGAAGCTCCTGTGATCCAAGAGGAACGGGTCAAGGATCTGCTCCTTCGGCTGGATGCCCACAAGTCTATGGGGCCTGATGGTATCCACCCGAGAGTCCTGAGAGAGCTGGCGGATGTCATTGCCAAACCCCTGTCCATTATCTTTGGGCAGTCTTGGCTCACTGGGGAAGTTCCGCTGGACTGGAGGCTGGCGGGTGTTACCCCCATTTACAAAAAAGGGCGGAAGGAGGATCCGGGGAACTACAGGCCTGTCAGTCTGACCTCGGTGACGGGCAAAGTCATGGAACAGGTTATCTTGAGTGCTATTAATGAGCACATACAGGTTAACCAGGTGATCAGGCCCAGTCAACATGGGTTTATGAAAGGCAGGTCTTGCCAATCAAACCTGATCACCTTCTATGACAGGGTGACCCGCCTGGTTGACGAGGGAAGGGCTGTGGATGTAGTTTTCCTTGACCTCAGTAAAGCCTTTGATACAGTTTCTCATAATGTTCTGGTTGAGAAACTGGTAACTGCTGGCCTGGATAGGCACACCCTCCTTTGGGTTAAAAACTGGCTGGATGGCCGGGCCCAAAGAGTGGTGGTAAATGGGGCTAAATCCGGCTGGAGGCCGGTCACCAGTGGGGTTCCCCAGGGCTCAGTGCTGGGTCCGGTTCTGTTGAACATCTTTATCAATGACCTGGATGAGGGGATTGAATGTACCCTCAGTAAATTTGCGGACGACACCAAGCTGGGAGGCTGTGTTGATCTGCTCGAGGGTAGGGAGGCCCTTCAGAGGGATTGGAACAGTCTGGATCGTTGGGCTGAGGCCAATGGCATGAGCTTTAATAAGGCCAAGTGCAGAGTCCTTCACTTGGGGTATAAAAACCCCAAGCATCGCTATAGGCTCGGGGAAGAGTGGCTGGAGAGCTGCCTGGCGGAGAAGGACCTGGGGGTCTTGGTTGACTACCGGCTTGATATGAGCCAGCAGTGTGCCCAGGTGGCCAGAAAGGCCAATGGGATACTGGCATGTATCAAGAATAGTGTGACCA
Organism: Tauraco erythrolophus; assembly: GCF_009769465.1. Classification (NCBI taxonomy): domain Eukaryota; kingdom Metazoa; phylum Chordata; class Aves; order Musophagiformes; family Musophagidae; genus Tauraco; species Tauraco erythrolophus. The sequence goes on from NC_141497.1 coordinate 19,384,765, forward strand.
GCAGGAATAGGGAAGTGATCCTGCCCCTGTACTCGGCACTGGTGAGGCCGCACCTGGAATATTGTGTCCAGTTTTGGGCCCCTCGCTTTAAGAGAGATATTGAGCTCCTGGAGCGAGTCCAAAGAAGGGTGACTAAACTGGTCAAGGGGCTGGAAAATAAAACTTATGAGGAGCGGCTGAGGGAGTTGGGGCTGTTTAGCCTGGAGAAGAGGAGGCTGAGGGGAGACCTGATTACGGCCTATAAATACTTGAGAAAAGATGGTGGGGAGGTGGGGGAGGGGCTCTTTAAATTAGTGATGGGTGATAGAACAAGGGGAAATGGGCATAAGCTTAGTCAGGGGAGATTCAGGTTGGATGTTAGGAAGTATTTCTTCTCTGAAAGGGTTGTCAGCCACTGGAATAGGCTGCCCAGGGAGGTGGTTGAGTCCCCATCCCTGGATGTGTTTAAGAACAGGGTGGATGATCTACTTGAGGATATGGTTTAATGGGGATTAGGGATGGTTGGACTCGATGATCTCTAAGGTCTTTTCCAACCTAGAAATCTATGAAATCTATGAACTCCTCCACAGATACCTGCTCTCAACGTGGTCTTCCATGGGCTACAGGGGGACAACCTGCTTCACCATGGTCTTCACCACAGGCTGCAGGGGAATCTCTGCTCCAGCGCATAGAACATCTCCTCCCCCTCCTTGTTCACTGACCTTGGTGTCTGTGTAGTTGTTTCATAGAATCATAGAATGGTTAGGGTTGGAAGGGACCTCAAAGATCATCTAGTTCCAACCCCCCTGACATGGGCAGGGAAACCCTCCACTACACCAGGTTGCCCAAAGCCTCATCCAAACTGGCCTTGAACACTTCCAGGGATGGGGCATCTGCAACTTCTCTGGGCAACCTGTTCCAGCGCATCATCACCCTCAGAGTGAAGAATTTCTTCCTTATATCCAATTGAAATCTCCCCTCTTTCAGTTTAAAGCCATTGCCCCTTGTCCTATCACTACATGCCCTTGTAAAAAGTCCCTCTCCAGCTTTCCTGTGGGCCCCCTTTAAGTACTGGAAAGCTGCTATAAGATCACCCCGGAGCCTTCTCTTCTCCATGCTGAACAGTCCCAACTCTCTCAGCCTGTCTTCATAGCAGAGGTGTTCCAGCCCTCGGATCATCTTTGTGGCCCTCCTCTGGACCCGCTCCAGCAACCCCATGTCCTTGTGTTGGGGACTCCAGAGCTGAACACAGTATTCCAGGTGGGGTCTCACAAGAGCAGAGTAGAGGGGCAGAATCACCTCCCTCAACCTGCTGGCCACGCTCCTTTTGATGCAGCCCAGGATATGGTTGGCTTTCTGGGCTGAAAAAAATAGAAGCCTACAGCACCCAGTATTCCCAGGCAGTCTCCCATCCAAGTACTAACTGGGCCCTGCTTAGCTTCCGAGATCAGGCGTTCTCAGTGTGGTATGGCCGTAGGCAAATAGCCTTTCTCTCACGTTTTTCTCATTCCTCTCTCTCACAGATGCTGTGCAGCATTTTTTACCCTTTCTTAAATAGGTTTTTACAGAGGTGACACCAACATTGCCAATTGGCTCAGCTTTGGCCAGTGGTGGGTCCGTTTTGGAGCCAGCTGGAACTGGCTCTGTCTGACATGGGGGACAGCTCCTGATCTCTTCTCACAGAAGCTACCTCTGCATCCCCACCCCTTGCTACCAAAACCTTGCCACATAAAAGCAATACACCAACACAAGCTATTAAAAGTTGAACACTTTTTAAAATAAACTGGCACAGTGCATACCAAATTCTGAACTACTTAATTTTTAAATGTGTCTGTGTAGTACCTTTGAGTTTATGGACCTTTTATTCTTATTTCTTCTTTTTGAGTATCCCAATATTCCTGTATTTCCAGCAATTTTAAACGTGCATGGTGCAGAATGTACTACAGTTACTGTATTGATTAGCACAAATAAAGGAAGTGAGGGCCTCCACCCTGTGCTTTGAGCTTCTCAGGGTGTAAACTGGATCTCCTTCATGTTGGCGATGATTGTTTCTGCAAGAAGGATGAATATTCAATCTGATCTCCAAGGGAGGCATTCTGGCAGCATTCTTGGTACTGTTTCCAGAAAGAGAAAATAACACAAGTCTCAGCAGAGTGACTCCAGACTGGTTGCCCCTTTTAGTTAATAGCTAGGATATATCCATCTAGCACTAATGCAATGTTTAGCTCCACTGAGCTATAGTGGGTGAAACAGTGTGGCCAGCAGGACTAGGGAAGTGATCATCCCCTGTTGCTGTATGTCGCTGTTGAGACGGACACGACATACACAGGTTCAAGTAGTATTCATTTATTATATAATCAATTCCATCTAACTCTTACAGGTTCCAGCACACTTTTATACTAATTCTAACAGTGCACGCGACATAAGCAATTAGGTGATTGGTTAACTACAGCTGTTCACGCGCCTTAGCCTAATACATGATTGGTGATCACGTGCTCTATATAATCCAAGCCAAATTCATTCCATCATGCAATTAGTGCAAAAACACAGTCCAGTTTCTTATCTTACAGTTCCTCCTTATCTTACGGTTCCCTGGCTCTCCCAGCACCTGCAAGTCGTTTTCCATTTCTTCTGTTCAGGGAGTTTTCAGATCTGCAGGGGTACATAGCAATCTCTCCAAGGTCAGTTTCTTCATCTTCTGTCCTGGGATCCACAGACCAGCCGTAGTTTCACACGATTCCCCTTTTTTGTTTTAGCATGATGGCAAATGCATTTCAGTTCAGGGCCTTCATAAAAGCATTCTGTAAGCACTGCAATAAACAAAGCACTACACAAGCCAATATTAATAAAATTATCAATACCATTAATCCTGCTTTCACTAAGGGTCTAATAGAATCTACATCAGTACCATCTCGACTATGCCCAAGATTCCACTGAGCAGGAGGGTGTCAATCAGCAGGGTCATCTCGGAGAAGGGAGGCAGGCACGGCACCTTCAGTGCGTCCCCTGTTTATTCACACAGTGTGCTCTGCAGCCTCCTTCCGCTCCGCTCTGAGCCATCTCTTTTACACCCTCAACAGAGTCTATGACAAAGGTACTGACACGGCGTTGCTGCACGTGTGGCCAGTGTGTGCAATAAGGCTGCCAAGTATGTGCTCTGCTGGCTAACAGCAGCTTTTGCGGATCGCAACATGTTGTTCAACAACAACCCTCCCAGCTTCTTTTTTCAAAAAGAAGTACTCACAACTAAATCCAGTTTGTAATTCTTTGTCATTAATTTGATACCAGTCAATTCTTTTCCTTCCAGTAGCTATGGGTGGAATCCATATACCTTTCGATCGGAAAAAACACACAAAGCATATATACAAGCAACTTTCACACGTGTAACATACCAAACAATAAGAAACATAAAAACAGTTTATATATTAACATGAAATCTTCTATTACGAGTCTTTTGAACCATTCTCCCCATTCGGTGTTTCTGTGATCTCTGCTTGCTCTGCTAATTCTTGAATCTCCCCTTCCCTATCTGTAGTTTCAAAAGTCCTGATTGGCTTTATGTTTCTTGCCAGTAACCAGTATGGACCTGTGGGAAGAAAAACACAAGCATACCCTCTTCCCCATGTAAGCAGAGGCACAGGGCCATCCCAATGAGTTGAGCCCAGTTTCTTATAATATATCATTGTTTTTTCTACAAAAATCATAGAATCATAGAATCGTCTGGTTGGAAGAGACCTTCAAGATCATCGAGTCCAACCATTCACCCTGCACTGTCAGGGTCCCTAAACCATGTTGCTCAACACCAAATCTACGCGGTTTTTAAACCCCTCCAGGGATGGGGACTCCACCACCTCCCTGGGCAGCCTGTTCCAATGGCACCGGTTTTAAAATGATGATCCACAGCTGTAGTATGTTGCCTAGAAGCAGACAAATTAAGAAAATTTAAAACATATGTAGCTTTGTCTAAGGATTCCTGTGGGGAAGTATACAGAAGGTTCCCCCTTTTTGTTTATCAAGCATTTGTTTTAACATTAAATGAGTTCGTTCAATAACAGCTTGTCCCATAGGTGAATGAGGGATACTGGTAGTGTGAGTCACTCCCCAATCCTGTAAAAAGGCACCATACTCGACCATTGTCTGTCCCAATTTTCTTTGGTACTCCCATGGTTTTCTCCAGTGTGAGCAGTAGCAACAAAGGCAGAAAATGTATCAACAGTTACATGTATGTATTTAGATCGATGAAACAATTGAATATAAGTAATATCAGTTTGCCATAATTCATTGGCACATAAACCTCTTGGATTTACTCCTGCTGGAGTATTTAAAGGTACAATATGTTGACGGTCAGGGCAGGCGTGTACAATCTGCTGAGCTTGATCTGCTGTCTGACCTGACGGAGAGCATCACCTACCACCAATTGACAAACTGTAGAACTATTCATCATTCCTTGAGGCAGTACAATCCAATGATATTGTTGCACGGGTCGCTCATTGTTAAACACTGGAACTGAAAAGGCAAATCTAGGACAATTGTTAGGGTGTAAATAAAAAAGTAAAAAAGTAAAAAAGTAAAAAAGTAAAAAAGTAAAAAAGTAAAAAAGTAAAAAAGTAAAAAAAAACCCAATCTTTTAAATCAATCACCATCAAATGCCACATTCGGGTATCATAGTAGGATTTGGTACACCTGGTTGTAATGCACCTGTTAGTGACACGATTGCATTAATAGCTCTTAAATCTTTTAATATAAATCTCAGTTTTCCTGATTTCTTTGGGATAACAAATACTGGAGTATTCCATGGGTAGTCGAGGGAACTATATGTCCTAATTTGAGCTGTTCATTGACTAATTTTTGAGCCCACTCCAGCCGCTCACCTTTTAATGGCCACTGATCGACCCAGACTGACCTGTCAGTCAACCAGGCCAGCTTGAGTCGGGGCTGGACATCAGTGACCTGCGCTAAAAATTTGTGGTTAGTCCCACATTCCACTGATTCAACAAATCCCGACCCCATAATGTACATGGGACATCAAGAACATATGGTTTCAAAATAGCTCGTTTGTTACCTGGGCCTACTACTAACCAGGACTGTGCACTCTGCTGTGGGATCTGTGTTCCACCTACTCCAATCACAGCTGCCAGGGCTTGTATCAGAGGCCGAGAGGGCGGCCAGTTAGAATTTTTTCACTATAGATACATCAGCCCCTGTGTCAGCTAGGCCAGGAAAAGCCTTCCCATTAATGGTTATTGTTAAAAGAGGTTGTGCAGCTGTGACTTTCTGTCAAAAAGATTTTTGGTTGGCCTGTGCTACTAAATGCTCCTATACTGCTATGTTACATAATGGAGGTGATATGGTGCTTCAAAGCATCAAAAGCAATTGTGCTATTCTTCCTCCAGCTGGAATAGTGCATGGTGGTGAAGGAGTCTATGCCATGATTTTATAATTTTTTTTTTAATTATTTTTTTATACTCAGAATCAATTACCCGCAGGAGTACAAACAATCCTGATTTCTTGGTGGATGATTGTCCCAGCAACAGTGCACATAATCCTTGTGGTATAGGACCAAAGGCACCAGCAGGAATTAAATGCACCAACGTATCAGCGATTACTGTTGATTGAAACATTTAGCTGCCAATATCTCTGCTTCATAGTGTTTCAAGCCCACATTCTGACACGCCTTTATTAAATCTGCAATTGTTTTTGCCTGATTTCTAATAGGATCAATAGCTCACCGGCAGTCTGCATTAGCACTTTCCATCCCTAATTGGAATACCAACACATCTGCAGTAGCTGGATTTTCTATTTGTCTCTGAACTGCTGTTTGTAGCCGATCAAGGAAATGCTCATAAGGTTCCTGTGCTCCCTGCCGAATGGAAGCAGAGGAAGCCTCCCCTGTCCCAAAAATCAGGGACACGTCTTAATGCTCTCTTAGCCAATTCAGTCAGTTGTTGGAAAGCCACCTGCTGTAACCCTGCCTGTGCCTGATTTTGACTGATATGTGACATGTTATCCATTCCAAAATGTTTAGCCAGCGGAGCTAGATCATCTTTTCATCGATTTAAGAAATTTAACACCTATAACGCTTTAGCTATTTTTTCGTTGGGAGATTTCCTTATCATTCCCCCTTCTTACTTTAAAAGCATATTTTTCAAGGTACCATGTGCGCATTCTATGATCGGTTGCCCAGTAGGATTGTAAGGAACACCAGTAACATGCTCAATACCTTATGATGACAAAAATACATGTGTCTGATGAGAGGTGTATGCCAAAGTTCCTGTGAGCGTAAACCACGAGGGCGACGCGGCTGGCAGGAGTGCCGATGTATCAACATCATTGGAAGTGGGGCGGGGAGGGAAATAAGTCTGGCTCTCGTTCGGGGCCCTGGATCAAAAGGATTCGATGATGACTTTTCCACGCCGGCAGCTTTACACAGTTCCTCTGCCGGTGGGGCCGCGGGAGAGGCGGGGTTGGGGCTGCCGGTGCCGCCGGGGCTGCGGGGAGAGGCGGACGCTGACGCCCCCTCGCCCTCGCTCTCTCCCGCCGCGTCCTTCAGCGCCTCGAACACAGCGCACCGGGCTGTCAGTTGTTGCTGCGCGGCGGCATCCCCACGGGTGGCTGCGTCCCAAAGTTTAACGTTATAGTGTCCCAAGTTCCCATCGTATATATATTTAAAGAGTTTGCCTCCAGTACATGGGCTGATACCCAAACCAGGAGTTGTATCAAGTCAGTGCTGTTGACAATGCTACTCTCTTTCTCTAGCACTTTTGTCAGCACCTTAAGTACAAACTTGTGTTCTATTGAAGCCGTGCTTCCCATCGTTCCCAGTTGCTTGCCTCTTTCTGTTGAGGTAATTGTAGCTTTTTCTCTTTGGTTTCCTATTTTCTCTTTCAGTTCCTATTTCTTCGCATCTCCCACAACCTCGTTTACTGCAGAGGAGGTTATTGGAACAGAGTCCATCTTATCCTCTGCTTTATTGTGCTCAGACTTCAAGTCTCTCAAAGCCTCTAAAAGTGATCACCACGTTGTCAATAAGTCTGTAGCCTTTTTGCCTCCCCAGAAGCAGCATCAAATAGTTTCTTCCCTAGGGCTTGCCAAACAGACACACTGAATGCTGTGGCAGAGTTCGCTTCAAGCCCTTGTCACTGCACCCACAACAACATTTTTTGGAGGTTATTATTAGTCACTTTCAGTCCTTTTCTTTTCAATATTAGTGTCCACAAAGAAAGGATGGCTTCCTCCTCCTTTGTGAGTCTATTCCCCATTGTCCCATTCCCAGCGGCTCACCTTTCCAGATGTCAAAGTCTAAGTCAATACGCATCAATTTGCAGCTTCCCTGCCGCTCTCAAGCTATGTTGGGCTCCGTCTCCACCGCACTTCACCCTGCGGTCAAAAAGTTTGTGTACTGACGTATCATGTCGGGGTCACCAGATCTTGCTGTATGTCTCTGTTGAGACGGACACGACATACACAGGTTCAAGTAGTATTCATTTATTATATAATCAATTCCATCTAACTCTTACAGGTTCCAGCACACTTTTATACTAATAATTCTAACAGTGCACGTGACATAAGCAATTAGGTGATTGGTTAACTATAGCTGTTCACGCGCCTTAGCCTAATACATGATTGGTGATCACGTGCTCTATATAATCCAAGCCAAATTCATTCCATCATGCAATTAGTGCAAAAACACAGTCCAGTTTCTTATCTTACAGTTCCTCCTTATCTTATGGTTCCCTGGCTCTCCCAGCACCTGCAAGTTGTTTCCATTTCTTCTGTTCAGGGAGTTTTCAGATCTTCAGGGGTACACAGCAATCTCTCCAAGGTCAGTTTCTTCATCTTCTGTCCTGGGATCCACGGACCCGCCGTAGTTTCCCACAATCCCCCTGTACTTGGCACTGGTGAGGCTGCACCTCGAATACTGTGTTCAGTTTTTGGCCCCTCACTACAAGGAAGACATTGAGGTGCTGGAGCACTGTATTGAGTTTATGTGGCAAGGTTTTGGTAGTGGGGTGCTACAGGGGTGGCTTCTGTGAGAAGCTGCTAGAAGCTTCCCCCATGTCTGACAGAGCCAATGCCAGCTGGCTCCAAGACGGACCCTCCACTGGCCATCAGCGACGGTGGTAGTGATACCTGAAAAGGAAACTGAACTTTCCAAGACTCGTTTCAGAGTTTTAGAAAGCAGGTATTCTTTATTGCAGCGCTGGGTGCATGGGGGATTTCTCCTCCTAGCGTGCACACCGACTTCTGGACAGAAAATTAGTTATACACTACAATCATGCATAATTCATAACATATTTACATATTCTTAAACAATTGGTTAATTTTCTCTCGCTTTTCATGTAAATTACTTCGCATGCTCAGTTTTCCTCCTCCGCCCCTTTCTTTTGGGTCTGGGGTGTAATTAGGGTAGGTGGTCCGTGAGTCGGTGGTCGCAATCTCCCCCTGCCGGAATTACCTTTTCCCCCAAGTCACTGCATGTTCACAGTTTAGAAAAACATGATAACAAAGTTTATGCAGTTTCTGCAGTTTCTGGGATGTTCCCTCCAAGGGCAGACAGTTCTTGATAAAGAGTCTCTGTTATAATCACTGCTGACAGCTTCAAGGATGGACGTCTTGTTAGTTTCTGTAGGTACGTGTAAATCACCTACTGCTGACTGAACCCTTCATGAAACTGCTACACAAAACTTTAACCCCTTTATTGTTGGGTAACAATTCCCCCCTTTTCTTTATCCTTGCGAATTCTTTCGCAAAAATTCATATTGTTCATGTTTAAGAATTGTGAGTAGCACCCAAACTCTCCTAGTCAATTTGGTTAATTGGTACCAGAACATAAAGTTTACAATTGTTAGTATTGTTACTGCTACTAGTACTACAAGCAAAGGATGTATTAATAAGTTCAACACTCTAGTTGCTGATGGTGAATACCCTACAAAAATATTCCACCAATGATGTTCTCCATCTTTCTTCACTCGTTCCAGGACGTGGTGTATTTCTTCAGCGTTGTGATGGACAGTTATCAGAGTTTTTTGTCCATTTTCATGTTGCACCAGTCTTTTCAGCAACGCTAAGTTAATTCCAATAGGGGTAGGCCGCAGGTCATGATACAATGTATAGTTAGATTTTAGTAATTGATAAGATGTGATATGAGCTAAATAAGTAAAATCACATCCTGTGATAGTCACAAAATTACAGATACAAAAGTTAGAGTGATCATTCATATTTCTAGTAACGTTATCTACCAAAATGGAATTACAGGAAGTTCTCATGCAAACACAGCCATTACCTATATATACAAGTACAGTTTTAGGTTTTTCGTCAGGATGTATCTCAAAATGACAAACATTCTGTTCAGTGTCAAGACGCATGTCTTGAGCTCTGATGGTATTGCTTTCACAAATTAATCCTTGTTGCCCTTGCACAACATGTGCTAATGTCAATTGTTTGCCATTTATTCTCACTCTTTCGTGCCCACACTCTGTGTTCCCAGGGATACAGTGTAGTCCCATTGTGATTCAATCCTAATGCAATGATTGGATATATTGTGTATACCAAAGCATTGTGTATAGTTAACACAAAGGCTGTGACCATATCATTTTTGGGATCATAAGTAAAATTAACTAACCACCACCAAGATTGGAATCTTTTCTCAAAATTATTTGCCTTATCCCATATCACTTTCCGAATCTCATTGGGTAAAGTGCCTTCTTCACCTTCCTTTATAATCATAGCTGTTGTGGATTGGATCCACAATTGAGCTTGGATGCAGCTGAGAGCTAAAGAGATATTGTTTTGGGCTGCACCAAGTGCATCTATAATGGACTGATGGTCTTTTTCATTTATGTTCTCCCACTGAGGTAATGTATGTGATAAAAGCCACTGTTCACTTCCCAGAGCCAAAAGGGAAGACCGTAAAGGATGTTCCAATTCATTTAGGTCACTAGTTATTGTCACTAATTTACTCATTAGGACCTCAGAGTCTATATTATTTAGAACTCCCATTCCTGTTCCCAGGATACCGGTAACATCCCTCTTCAGTCGTTTTTCGGGGAAGATATTTCGTCTATGTAACCACATTGTCCACCCCATGTAAGAGGTTTTCAGAAATGGTGAACAAGCTGGCTGGATAGTGGAGATGTTACTTTGCATTGACAATTCAACTCGTCTGAGGGATTGTGACGGGTTAAACAATATCCGCTGTTGTCCCGTATTCTGAATTACGTAAGGTCCAATTTCAAAAAGTAGAGTATTTGGCATAGGTGACGTTGTGCTAGATGGACTTGTTATCATGTTAGGGCTGGGAGTGATTGTTGTCACTGGTTCAATAATGCCCATTTTGAATTTAAATGTGAGTGCCATGTCACCTTTCTGAGTATTCCAGAGGCAAATTATAAAGACACTCTGGGTTAATGTAAAATTGCTCCAGCATTCTAGTTTTTCATTTTCGAGGGCACAAAGATTCTTTGTGAGCACAGAATTATTGGTTCCTTCTACAGTAATTTGAGTTGCTTTCTCATGGATGGTTCCATTGATCATTCGGCAACCTATTTGGATCCCTTCTCCGATTGTTCCCATCAAGAGGGGAGCCTCACTGTCCTTGTCCCAGCCCCACTCATGTTCTGAGTATATTTGCATTCCATGCATAACCACAGTAGCTAAATTTAAGTTCAAAAATGGTCCCATACTTCCTGTGGACTTAAGGTAGGCGTGAGACCATGGCCAACTTAGAGTGGAAGTGTTTACCATTTCAATCATACTTATCAGAACGGTGACAATTAACATCGGGTCAGTCTTATTGTTGTTGGTCCTGTGGCTTCTGCTGTCCATTGTTCCTCAGGCACTTTCTTCACCCGGGAGTAATGAATCCAAGCAGGTCGTTCTCTGATCTTGATTGCCGTGTAGGTTGTCAGCAATATCTGGAACGGTCCATTCCACTTCTTCTCAAGGGGGTGACCTGAAATGGTTTTAACATAAACCCAATCTCCAGGTTTGAATGTATGCACTGGAGAATCTAATCCCTGTGCCCTGATGGACGTTACTACTTTGTTTACTTCTTCCAATTGTTTTCCTAATGCTATCAGATATTGTTGTAAGCCCATTTCTCCAACTTGACTGAGATCTTGCCCTTGATACCTAGTTTGAAATGGTTTCCTCGTTTTTCATATGCAAACAGCCAAAAAAGTTTAGTCACATCTGGCAAGCCCAAAGCAGGGGCTCTCATCAGTTCTAATTTTAATTCTTTGAAGGCTCTTTTGGCCTTGTCAGTCCAGATTAATTGTTTCTGATTGTCTTTCAGTAGTTCATATAAAGGCTTCACTAACAGTCCATAATTATGAATCCATAAGCGACACCAACCTGTCATTCCCAGAAAAGTTTGAAGTTCCTTTACCGTAGTCGGTTCTGGAGCCTTGCAGATGGCCTCCTTCCTTTCATTTCCGAGCTGTCGTTGTCCTTTGGAAATCAGGTATCCCAAGTAGATCACTTCCTTCTGCAGGATTTGGGCTTTCTGTAATGACACTCGATAACCACTTAATCCAAGGAAGTTCAATAAACTCACAGTCCATTCTTTACACTCTTCTCTCTTTTCTGTAGCTATCAAAATATCATCCACATATTGTAAAAGAATGCCATTGCCTGGAGGCCTTTCCCAAAGTTCCAATTCCCTTGCTAATTGGTTCCCAAAAATTGTAGGGCTGTTTTTAAATCCTTGAGGTAACACTGTCCAAGCGAGTTGAGTTTTACGTCCCGAATCGGGGTTTTCCCATTCAAAAACAAATAAATTACGGCTTTCAGGGGCCAAGGTGAGGCAAAAGAATGCATCCTTTAAATCCAGAACTGTGAACCATTCATATATTTCTTTCAGGCTGGTTAACAAAGTGTACGGGTTTGCTACTACTGGATACAGATCCTCCATAATTCTGTTTACTGCTCTTAAATCTTGTACTATTCTGTATTTCCCATCTGGTTTCTTTACTGGTAAAATTGAGGTATTATATTCTGATTCACATTCAATCAGTAACCCAAACTTTTGGAATTTTTCAATTGTTTCTTTTATGCCCTTTCGGTCTTCCAACCTTAAAGGATATTGTTTTATTCTAACTGCACCAGAACCAGGTTTTACTTCCACCTTTATCGGTACAGCGTTCTTTGCTTTACCTGGAATCTCAGAAGCCCATACCCCTGGATACACTTGATCTAGAATTTCTTTAATCTCTGAGGTACCCTTAGTTTGTTTTTCAATTTGGATCATAGCCAAACTTAAGACTTCGATTAGTCGATCATCTTTTACTTTGAATTCTACCTTACCCTTTTCAAAAATTATTTGTGCTTCCAATTGCTCTAATAGGTCCCGTCCAAGTAAAGGTTTCGGAGATTCTGGTAAATAAAGGAATTGGTGAATCCCTACTTGTTTTCCAATCTGAAATTTAATTGGCTGTAGAAAGAAAGCCTTTTTCTGCTGGCCAGTGGCTCCTATTACAGTTACAATATCATGATCTACAGGTATTAGTTCTTGATTCAATACAGAATATGAGGCACCCGTATCTATTAAAAATTCTACCTCCTCATTCTGGTTCCCTAGCTTTAATTTAACCAGTGGCTTTACCAGGGTAGATTCCCCTGTCATTTAGCTTCAGCAACCTCCTCAGGCTTTAATTTAGGGCATTGCTTTCTCCAATGCCCTTGTTTTCCACAGTAGGCACACTGAATGTTGTTTGAAAACCCCTCGAGATCCCCGAGGAGGCCCTCCTCTGCCTCTGCCTCCAGGGGGTCCTTGGGGTCCTGCACTTCGTTGTTGTAATGCCGAGATTGTTGCTGTGGCTATTGTTCTACCTAATTTTCTCCTTTCATTGCTTTCTCTGTTCCTGTACACCCTCCATGCTTCTTCAATTAATTTTTCTAAATCCCGCACTTCAGGCTCTTTTAGTTTTTGGAGTTTTCTTCTAATATCTTCTGATGACTGGCCCAAAACAACGATACCAATTGCTTGCCTGCCCTACATCAGATGAGGGTCTAAGGTGGTATATTTACGCATGCCAATCGTAATCTGTCTAAGAATTCCATGGGGGATTTCGGTTTGCCCTTGCTTTACAGCATAGAGTGCTGACCAATTTACAGCCTTTGGGATCGCGTTCTCTAATCCGAAATTTTATCCAATTTGATATTGCTTTAATGTGCAATAGTCTGTACTATCATTCGGATCCCAAGTGTGGTCAATCAGGGGAACACACGGACCGACTCCCCCTGCCAGCGTTCCGGCTGTAATTTGAGCCTGCACATGAGTTCGGGCTTTTCTTAGAATTAACTGTTTCTCAGTTTCGGTCATTGCATCTGACGTTACGTCTGTATCTTTCTAGTCCAGGTCTTAAGTATTAATTTAAACCAATGCCAAACAAGGTGTGGGGGGAGGGGGCTGCAAATTTATAGCACATTCCTTTTGCCACTCAGGATGATTTCTTAAAGTGAAAAAAATATCGGCATATACCACCTCATCCCATTTATAATTTCTTCTGAGAAACAGCATCAATTGCAATAAAGTATTGCAATTCCATTATAAGTATCATAACCATTATAGTTATACTATAAGTATTATAATATATATATATATTATTAGTACATATTACAAATATTATTCAGCAATTTTCCTCATCTTCCAATTTATGTAACAGCCACCACCAATTACATTTTTTGACTAAAGTTTTCTAATTTATATTTTCTCCCAGGGGGACCCCCAATATCTTTCCAAGACACATCCTAACGGACTCTTTTTTAAAATGTCCCCACTCTGTTGGTTACCCATTATTTACTGGATTATTATTATCTCAATCCTGTTGTTACCAAACAAACAACTAAAATTAAAATCACGCCTCCTAGATATAACCAATTGTCATTAAAATAACTCATTCACTCTGATTTTCAATCGCTTCGTATATCTCCGGCTGTTTCTCTCACGGGAGGACAGAACCGCAGATCAAGACTCCGCACTCGCTTTGTACTAGAAGTACGTCTCAGTCACACACACACAGAACAAAAACAAGTTTTACAACTACAACCACAAAAAAATCCAACCATACAAACAATTAATACAACTCTTAAAATCACACAAACAAACACATAGAATTCAATCATTAATATTTCAACTTCCAGATGGTTTCCGGTGGGACTGGAACCCACAATTTTAGTCACTTAAGTGTTTTTAAGGCGCCTTTGGTGGGACTGGAACCCACAAATGTAACCAAAGTATACCTTTAAGGCACTGGCTGCCCGGTATACGCTGTCCTGCGCAAGTCTCAGCTTACGGCTTACGGAGAGCTACCCCGAGTGGGACTGGAACCCACAATTGTAATTGCTCCCATAACCAAAGTATACCTTTGAGGCGCTAGCTGCCCGGTATACGCTATCTTGCATACAGCTTACAGAGAGCTGCCTTAATGGACCGGTCTCCAAACCAAAAGAATCAAAAAGAATACCTTTTCTAAGATGGAAGATGGTCCTTGTCTGTTCCCGCAGTGATCCGATTGAGGCAAGGAGTCCCTCTGGGGAAATCCCCGGGGGTACCCAAGGGAGTCCTGTTCTCAGCGGGTCCTGCAGCCGAACAGAGAGGGTCCCATCTGGGTTGCCAAATCTGATACCTGAAAAGGAAACTGAACTTTCCAAGACTCGTTTTGAAGCTTTAGAAAGCAGGTATTCTTTATTACAGTGCTGGGTGCACGGGGAATTTCTCCTCCTAGCGTGCACACCCAGCTTCTGGACAGAAAATTAGTTATACACTACAATCATGCATAATTCATAACATATTTACATATTCTGAAACAATTGGTTAATTTTCTCTCACTTTACATGTAAATTACTTTGCATGCTCAGTTTTCCTCCTCCGCCCCTTTCTTTTGGGTCTGGGGTGTATTTAGGGTAGGTGGTCCGTGAGTCGGTGGTCGCGATCTCCCCCTGCCGGAATTACCTTTTCCCCCAAGTCACTGCATGTTCACAGCTTCAGAAAAACATGATAACAAAGTTTATGCAGTTTCTGGATGTTCCCTCCAAGGGCAGACAGTTCTTGATTAAAGAGTCTCTGTTTTAATCACTCCTGACAGCTTCAAGGATGAACATCTTGTTAGTTTCTTTAGGTATACGTAAATCACCTACTGCTGACTAACCCTTCATGAAACTTTTACACAAAACTTTAACCCTTTATTGTTGGGTAACAGTAGCACCTCTGTGATAACATATTCAAGTTTGTGGTTTAGCCAAGCTGGCAACTAAACGCTACACAGCTGCTCGCTCGCCCTCCCCCACCCCCAGGGAAAGGGGAAGAGAATTAAAGGGGAAAAGGGAAAGAGAATCATAGGTTGAGATAAAAACTATTTATACTACTACTACTACTACTACTACTACTGCTAAATAATAATGATAAAATAATGATAATATATGAATATATATTATGATAATAATATATAAAAACAAATGATGCACTGTGTAATTGCTCACCACTTGGTGACCAACTCCTGTCCTGTCGCACGAGCCTCAGCATTTGACAAGCAAAATTGTCATCTGAGGGCACGATAGCCCTGATGAAAAAATTGATGAGAAGCAATACCTTGTTGTTTAATATTTGGAGTAGATCCCATTGCTACGCCTGATACTAGTGCATCTGCTCTTGCATTTCCTTCCACCAAAAAAACAGGAAGGGTCGTATGACTCTTAATATGTAATACATAATAAGGAAAGTGTCGCTTTTGAATTTCAGTCCATAATAGTTTTAAAATTCCAAAAAGTTTTTTCTGAGTAACATGGCCAAGGATGACCTTGTCTAACCGTTGCACTAACCCAGCCACATAGGCCGAATCAGTAACAATGTTAACAGGACAAGAAAATTGCTGAAATACCATAGCCATAGCCCTCAATTCAACAATCTGAGGAGAGCCTTCTTGGTATTGCACTCTGTTCTGCCATTGATGTCCATCATACCAGGCAATAGCAGCCTTCCCTGTTTTTCATGAACCGTCAGTGAACACCGTGGGACCAAGCACAGGGTCAGATTGGCTTGATTGTTTTTGTGCAAATCGAATCTGGCCACCCATTTTTATTAATGACTGTGAGGGCGGGTGATAACTAATTTGACCTGTATAATTTGTCATTGCTGCTTGAAGTGCTGAACTGTTGGCAAGGCACCATTCAAAATATTCACTTTGTACTGGTATCACAATGTTCTCAGGATCTCTTGCCAACAATTCCACACAATGAGCTCTAGTTTTCATAATAATTTGAGCTAAAAGTTCAAAAAGGCCAGGAGCAGTTTTCTTAGTTTTAAAGGGCAGAAAGTCCCATTCCAAAACATGCAAGGGATCCTGCCAATCAGAATTCCATTGTGCAAGCATTGCAAAAGGTATTGACGTGCAGAAACAGACTCCACAACTCGGAAAGTTGTAAAGTAGGAACGTTTATTGTAGCGCTGGGTGCACGGGGGATCGCTCCACCACAAACGCGCACACCCGCCGTAGCAGTTTTTCTTGTATTTATACAGACATACTCATAAC
>NC_141497.1:19478332-19568497 GCF_009769465.1 Tauraco erythrolophus
ACCAACTATGAAAACAAATCTGAGAGCACATAAAACAACATTTCAGCCAGTGAAATCCAAGGAAACATAATGAATGTTTATAGCAAATGTGATTTAACACACTCCAGTCAAGTCTGTTGTTATCTCAATCCTTCGAGCACCACGTTTGGCGCCAAAAAGGACTGTTGTGGTTTAACCTGGTAGGCAGCCACTCACTCACCCTCCTCCAACACCCTAGGGAATGGGGGAGAGAATTAAAGGGGAGAAGGGAAGGAGACTCGTGGGCTGAGATAAAAACAATTTAATAATAACGAGTCCAAAGGAGTGCCATGAAGATGATCCGAGGGCTGGAGCACCTCTCCTATGAAGACAGGCTGAGAGAGTTGGGGCTGTTCAGCCTGGAGAAGAGAAGGCTCCGGGGTGATCTTATTGCAGTCTTCCAGTACCTGAAGGGAGCCTACAAGAAAGCTGGAGAGGGACTTTTTACAAGAGTATATAGTGATAAGGCAAGGGGCGATGGTTTTAAACTGAAAGAGGGTAGATTTCAATTAGAGATGAGAAAAAAAATTTTTACAACGAAGGTAGTGAGGCACTGGAACAGGTTGCCCAGAGAAGTTGTGGATGCCCCATCCCTGGAAGTGTTCAAGGCCAGATTGGATGAGGCTTTGAGCAACCTGGTGTAGTGGAAGGTGCCCCTGCCCATGGCAGGGGGGTTGGAACTAGATGATCTTTGAGATCCCTTCCAACCCTAACCATTCTATGATTCTATGATTATATAATAATACAAAATTAAAAGTAATAACAATAAAATGATAATATATGAATAAATATAAAATTATAATAATATATAAAAAAAAGTGATACACAGTGTAATTGCTCACCATCTGGTGACCAATGCCTGTCCCATCCCAAGAAGCGATCCTAAAATAGATAAGTCCCAACACCGCAATCCCAGATGAGTGAGAGCCTTGAAAAGAGAACGAGAGAGACATAGAACTATGAGAGATCAAGAGTTGGAGAGAGCCCTCGGAAGAGCAAGAGACCTCTTCCCAGTCAACCCTCACCTATATACTGGGCATGACGCTGCATGATATGAAATACTCCATTGACCAATTTAGCCCTCAGTCCTAAATCTAAGTTCAAACCATAAGGAGAGTTGTGGACCCTTTGTCCCGGCTATGCTCCACTCAAGCCTGTTGTGCTCCTGCACACTGGCAAAAACACAGGAAGCTGAAAGCTCCTTGCTGTCTCAGTATCAACCATAAACATCAGTGCGCTATGAACATTCTTCTCATAACAAATCCCATAATAAATCCAAAACAGGCTCATGTTGAGCTCCTCATCAACCAACACTCCAAAGTCCCTCTCCTAAGGGCTGAAATGAATCCTTTCTCTGCCCAGACTGTATTTGTGTTTGGGATTGCCCTAATCCTGTCAAGGTCCCTCTGGATGGCATCCCTTCCCTCCAGCGTGTCCACAACACCATACAGCTTGGTGTCATCTGCAAACTTGCTGAGGGTACACTTGATCCCACTGTCCATGTCGCCGACAAAGATGTTAAACAGCACCAGCCCCAATACTGACCTCTGAGGAATGCCACTTGTCACTGGTCTCAACTTGGACATCGAGTCATTGACCGCAATTCTTTGAGTGTGACCATCCAGCCAATTCCTTATCCACTGAGTGTTCCATCCATCAAATCCATGTCTCTCCAATTCAGAGACAAGGATGTCATGCAGGATGGTGTCAAATGCTTTGGACAAGTCCAGGTAGATGATGTCAGTTGCTCTTCCTTTATCCACCATTGCTGTAATCCCATCGTAGAAGGCCACCAAATTTGTCAGGCACGATTTGTCCTTAGTGAAGCCAATTTGTCTGTCAACAATCACCTCCTTTTTTTCCATGTTCTTTAGCATAATTTCCTGGAGGATCTGCTCCATGATCTTGCCGGGCACAGAAGTGAGACTGACTGGCCTGTAGTTCCCTGGGTCTTCCTTTTTTCCCTTTATAAAAATGGGGGCTATGTTTCCCCTTTTCCAATTGGTGGGAACTTCACCGGATTGCCACGAGTCAGACAACGGGACTCATTTCCGTAACAATCTTATAGACACTTGGGCCAAAGAGCATGCTCGAGTGGGTATATCACATCCCCGATCATGCACCAGCTTCTGGGAAGATCGAACGATATAATGCTGGTGGCGTACTCCGTATAATCTTTTGCCACATTGGTCGTGTGCGCCAGACGTCATCTGGATCTTCAAGTCTTGGTCCGCTTCTCGAGTCAAGATAAATCAACTCTCGCACAGCCAGTTCTCTCAGATACTGAATAGCTTTTTCTATGTTGGTCCACTTGCTTACGTTACAAGGCACCTCGTCCTTGTAGGGATACCTTTCCTTTATAGCTGCCAGGAGCCATCTCCAGAGGCTGCAAACCTGTGATGGCCCTGGTTGCTCTTCATCATCTTCTAACTTTTGTATACATTTTCTTTTCCTTACGGGGGCAACTGATACTGTTGTAGTCTGAGTAGCTATAGTGCTTGTCATGGGAGTCGAGATGGCAAGCACAATAACCCAAGAAATAAATTGATATATGCATATTTGAACTTCTCAAATATGATGGATAGTGGCTTAGCAACTTCATCTGCCAGTTCCCTCAGGACCCGTGGATGTACCTCATCAGGTCCCATGGACTTGTGCACCTTCAGATTCCTTAGATGGTCTCGAACTTGATCTTCTTCTACAGTGGGATGTTCTTCATTCTCCCAGTCCCTGCCTTTGCCTTCTGCGACTTGGGCAGTGAGGCTAGAGCACTTGCCAGTGAAGAATTAGGCAAAAAATCATTGAGCACCTCAGCCTTCTCCATATCCTGGGTAGCCAGGTCTCCCATTTCCTTCCAGAGCCAGCCTACATTTTCCCTAGATCTCTTGTTATCACTGACATATCTATAGAAGCCTTTCTTGTTGCCCTTGATGTCCCTGGCCAGATTTAACTCTATCAGGGCTTTGGCTTTCCTAACCTGATCTCTGGCTGCTCCGACGATTTCTCTGTATTCCTCCCAGGCTACCTGTCCCTGCTTCCATCCTCTGTAGGCCTTCTTTTTGTGTCGAAGTTGGTCCAGGAGCTCCTTGTTCATCCATGCAGGCCTCCTGGTGTTCCTACCTGACTTTCTCTTTGTTGGGATGCAACACTGCTGAGCTTGGAGGAGGTGATCCTTCCTCTACCACTCTCCAAGTGGTAGAGGAACCAACGAGGAGAGGTGCTACGCTGGACCTTGTTCTCACTAACAATGAAGGGCTGGTGGGGAATGTGACGCTCAAGGACAGCCTTGGCTGCAGCGATCATGAAATGGTGGAATTCAAGATACTTAGAGAAGCCCACTTTACCACTTTACCACTTTACCCACTACTGGTGTTTCATGTGGGTACCAATGATACAGCTGTCAGCAATCTGAAAAACATCAAAAGGGACTTCAGGGCCCTGGGTGCAGCAGTCAAGGACTCTGGGGCACAGATAGTGTTCTCATCAGTGCTTCCAGTCGAGGGGCAGGGACCTGCAAGGGCCAAACGTATCTGGCAGGTTAACTCATGGCTCAGGGACTGGTGCTACAGCCAGGGCTTTGGGTATTTTGACCATGGGGTAAATTTTGAGAAGCCTGGGTTGCTAGGGGCAGATGGCGTGCACCTAACCGAGAAAGGGAAGAAGGTGCTTGGACAAAGGCTTGCCAGACTTGTGCATAGAGCTTTAAACTAGTATTGCTGGGGGAGGGGGAGCACAGTTCAGCCTACTGCTGTCAGCATGGCGCCAGTGCCAGCACCGAGGGTCCAGAGGCTGAGGAAGGATCACAGGTATGTTCAAATGAACTTATGCTGCCACCCAAGAGAACCCCTGTCACTCCAGCCAGCGAGTCGGCTTTGTCGGGAGCCCAGCTAAAGTGTATGTACACCAACGCACGCAGCATGGGAAATAAACAAGATGAACTAGAGATGCGTGTACATGAGCAGGGCTACGACCTTATTGGCATCACGGAGACGTGGTGGGACGACTCCTATGACTGGAGTGTCAACATGGAGGGGTATAAGCTTTTTAGAAAGGACAGGAAGGGGAGACGAGGAGGGGGTGTTGCTCTCTACGTCAGCAACCGGCTGGAGTGCGTGGAGCTTCGCCTGAGGTCGGAGGAGGAGCTGACAGAGAGCTTATGGGTCAAGATTAGAGGACGGGGACGGATAGGGGATGTTACGGTAGGAGTCTGTTACAGGCCACCTGGCCAGGAGGACAGAGCAGATGAGGCGCTTTATAGCCAGATAGGAGCAGCCTCGCGGTCACAAGCCCTGGTCCTCATGGGGGACTTCAACCACCCTGACATCTGTTGGAGAGACAATACGGCAGGGCACGGGCAGTCCAGGAGGTTCCTGGAATGCGTGGATGACAACTTCCTCCTGCAGATGATAGAGGAGCCGACAAGGAGGGGTGCCATGCTTGACCTTGTGCTCACCAACAGGGAGGGACTGGTGGATGATGTGAAACTTAAGGATAGCCTTGGCTGCAGTGACCACGACACAGTGGAGTTCAAGATCCATGGGGCAGCAAGGAAACCATTCAGCAAGCTCTGTACCCTAGACTTCAAGAAGGCGGACTTCGGCCTCTTGAAGCACCTGATGGGCAAAGTGCCGTGGGAGGTGGCCCTGGAGGGACAAGGGGCCCAGGAAAGTTGGTCCACATTCAAGGAGCACCTTCTCCAAGCTCAGCAGAGGTGCATCCCGACGAAGAACAAGTCGGGCAAAAAGACCAGGAGGCCGGCGTGGATGAGCAAGGAGCTCCTGGACCAACTGAAAATGAAGAGGTTAGCCTACAGAGGGTGGAAGCGGAGACAGATAGCCTGGGAGGAATACAGAGAAGCTGTAAGAGTGACCAGGGATCAAGTGAGGAAGGCTAAAGCCCTGAAGGAATTGAATTTGGCAAGGGATATAAAAAATAACAAGAAATGCTTCTATAGGTATGTAGGGGACAAAAGGAAGTCCAAAGAGAATGTAGGCCCCCTCTGGAAGGATACTGGTGCTCTGGTTACCCGGGACATAGAGAAGGCTGAGGTACTCAATGAATTTTTTGCCTCAGTCTTCAATGGTAAAGCCTCTTGTCTTACCACCCAAGCTGTGGAAAGAACTAGCAGGGACTGTGAGGATGAACCACCGCCCACTGTACTTGAAGAGCAGGTTCGAGAACATCTGAGGAACTTGAAGGTGCACAAGTCCATGGGACCTGATGAGATCCATCCGCGGGTCCTGAAGGAACTGGCGGATGAAGTTGCCAAGCCACTGGCCATTGTATTTGAGAAGTCGTGGCGGTCTGGCGAGGTCCCCGATGACTGGAAGAGAGGGAACATAACCCCCATTTTTAAAAAGGGGAACAAGGAGGACCCGGGCAACTACAGACCGGTCAGCCTCACCTCTGTGCCTGGCAAGGTCATGGAGCAGATTCTCCTGGGAACCATGCTAAGGCACATGGAGAGCAAGGAGGTGGTGGGTGACAGCCAACATGGCTTCACCAAAGGCAGATCGTGCCTGACCAACTTGGTGGCCTTTTATGATGGGGTGACAGCATCGGTGGACAAGGGTCGACCAATGGATGTCATCTACCTGGACTTGTGCAAAGCTTTTGACACTGTCCCGCACGACATTCTTCTCTCTAAATTAGAGAGTCATGGGTTTGATGGATGGACCACTCGGTGGATAAGGAATTGGCTCAATGGCCGCACTCAGAGAGTAGTGGTCAACGGCTCAATGTCCAAGTGGAGACCGGTCACAAGTGGCATCCCTCAGGGGTCCGTGTTGGGCCCGGCCCTCTTCAACATCTTTGTCGGTGACGTGGACAGTGGCATGGAGTGCACCCTCAGCAAGTTCGCCGATGACACCAAGCTGTGTGGTGCCGTCGACACGCTGGAAGGGAGGGATGCCATCCAGAGGGACCTTGACAGGCTGGAGAGGTGGGCCCGTACCAACCTCATGAAGTTTAACCAGGCCAAATGCAAGGTCCTACATCTGGGTCGTGGCAATCCCAGGCATAAATACAGACTGGGTGGTGATTGGATCGAGAGCAGCCCTGAGGAGAAGGACTTGGGAGTACTGGTGGACGAGAAGCTCAATATGAGCCGGCAATGTGCTCTTGCGGCCCAGAAGGCCAACCGCGTCCTGGGCTGCATCAAGAGGAGCGTGGCCAGCAGGTCGAGGGAGGTGATTCTCCCCCTCTACTCTGCCCTTTTGAGACCTCACTTGGAGTACTGCGTCCAGTTCTGGAGTCCCCAACATAAGAAGGACATGGACCAGTTGGAGAGGGTCCAGAGGAGGGCCACGAAGATGATAAGAGGGCTGGAGCACCTTTCCTATGAGGACAGGCTGAAAGAGTTGGGGCTGTTCAGCCTGGAGAAGAGGAGGCTCCGGGGTGACCTTATAGCGGTCTTCCAGTACCTCAAGGGGGCCTACAGGAAAGATGGGGAGAGGCTGTTCAGGAGGGCCAGTTATGATAGGACAAGGGGTAATGGTTTTAAAATAGAGGGAGGTAGGTTCAGGTTGGATATTAGGAAAAAATTTTTTACTATGAGAGTGGTAGAACACTGGAACAGGTTGCCCAGAGAGGTGGTGGATGCTCCATCCCTGGAGACGTTCAAGGCCAGGTTGGACAAGGCCCTGAGCAACCTGATCTAGTTGGAGATATCCCTGTTCCTTGCAGGGGGGTTGGACTAGATGACCTTTGAAGGTCCCTTCCAGCCCTAACCATTCTATGATTCTATGATTCTATGAAGCAAGGAGGGTGCATAGCAGGCTCACTACCCTGGATTTCAGGAAAGCAGACTTTGGCCTCTTCAAGGATCTCCTCGCTAGAGTACAATGGTGTGATAGTTTGATGGGGGGGGTGTTCTGGTGGCAGGGGAGTGAATTTGCTCCCTGTGCCACCAGATCTGAGTCCCATCCCCCCCCCTGGGGGAGGTTGAGCCAAATCGGCGCCTCTGCGAATTGCCCTATTTAAGTTGGGACAAAGGGGCGGGAAAGGGCTTTTTGCTCAGGACCGAGGAGAGAGCAGGAGGGCGCTGCCCTCGCTCCTGGCTCCTGGCCGAGCGGCCACTCGGGCCCGGGCTGGCGCCATGTGCTCAAGATGGCGCCGGGGGAGCCGCATGGGGGACTCGGTAAGCGCCCCACTCCCGGGGTGCCTGCCGGGCCGAGCTCCCCCAGAGAGGATTAGGAGCTAAGAGAAGACAGCCACAACGACCGGGTCAGTCAAGATGGAGCAGGAGGAGGTGTACTGGAGCTGAGGTTTCCCTTGCAATCGGTGTGAAGATGGCAGGCGGCCCCCCTGCAGCCAGGGTGTACTTGGCGGAGCAGAGACCCACTCGTGGCCCGTGGAGAAACCCACGTCGGAAAAGAGATGCCTGAGCCCAGGAGAGGTCGTGGAGCAGGGGATGTGTGACCAGGTACTGTTAATAATGGGGCATGGAATGCACAACGAGGTCGTGGAGGCATCTGGAATCCATGGGATGACCCACGCCGACGCGAGTGGCAGCAGCTCCCTAAGAGGCCGAGACTGGTAAAGCCTGAACTGGTACAATCCTTGGGGAAGGATTGCAATCCTGTGGGCAGGACTCACGTTGGAAAAGTTTGGGGACTTTTTTCTTCATGAGTAGGGGATCCACCAAAGCAAGGGAAAAATGGTGTAAAGACTCCTCCTCCTTTAAGAAAGGAGCGGCAGTTAACAACATGGATGAACTGACCTGCACTCCCCCATTCCCTGTCCCCCTGCGCCGCCGGGGGGGAGGTTGAGCCAGGAACGAAAGGAAACGGGGTGGGGAGGTGTTGTTTTAAGATCTGGCCTTGTTTTCTCTTTTCTCCTCTCAAGTAACCGGTTTCGTTCCCTTATGTCTCCTGTTAAGTAACTGTTAATAAATTGTTTTGTTTTATGAAGAAAGCCTGAGTCATGTTTTGCCCGTGACCATGGTTGGTGGGTGCTCCCTCTCGGTTCTTGTCTCGACCCTCAGTCCAAAAACCACGACAAATGGGATGAGGCCCTGCAGGGAAGAGGGGCACAAGAAAGCTGGTTAATATTCAAGGATCACCTCCTCCAAGCTCAGGAGCGGTGCATCCCAACAAAGAGAAAGTCAGGTAGGAACACCAGGAGGCCTGCATGGATGAACAAGGAGCTCCTGGACCAACTTGGGCACAAAAAGAAAGCCTATAGGGGGTGGAAGCAAGGACAGGTAGCCTGGGAGGAATACAGAAAAATTGTCCAAGTAACCAGAGATCAGGTTAGGAAAGCCAAAGCCCTGATAGAGTTAAATCTGGCCAGGGACATCAAGGGCAACAAGAAAGGCTTCTATAGATATGTCAGTGTTAAAAAGAGATCTAGGGAAAATGTAGAAAAGAAGACACAGGGAACTACAGGCCAGTCAGTCTCACCTCTGTGCCCGGCAAGATCATGGAGCAGATCCTCCTGGCGACTATGCTAAGGCACATGGGAAAAAAGGAGGTGATTGGTGACAACCAACATGGCTTCACGAAGGGCAAATCCTGCCTGACTAATTTGGTGGCCTTCTATGATGAGGTTACAGCATTGATGGATAGGGGAAGAGCAACTGACATCGTCTACCTGGACTTATCCAAAGCATTTGATACTGTCCCACACGACATCCTTATCTCTAAACTGGAAAGACGTGGTTTTGATGGATGGACCACTCGGTGGATAAGGAATTGACTGGATGGTCGCTCTCAAAGAGTTGTGGTCAACGGTTCAATGTCCACGTGGAGGCCAGTGATGAGTGGTGTTACTCAGAGGTCAGTACTGGGACCAGTGCTATTTAACATCTTTGTTGGAGACATGGACAGTGGGATCGAGTGCACCCTCAGCAAGTTTGCAGATGACACCAAGTTGTGTGGTGTTGTGGACACGCTGGAGGGAAGGGATGCCATCCAGAGGGACCTTGACAGGCTGGAGAGATGGGCCTGTGAGAACCTCATGAAGTTCAACAAGGCCAAGTGCAAGGTCCTGCACGTGGGTCGGGGCAATCCCATGCACAAGTACAGGCTGGGTGGAGAATGGATTGAGAGCAGCCCTGAGGAAAAGGACTTGGGAGTGCTGGTGGATGAGAAGCTCAACATGAGCCGGCACTGTGCGCTGGCAGCCCGGAAAGCCAACCGTATCCTGGGCTGTATCAAAAGAAGTGTGGCCAGCCGGTCAAGGGAAGTGATTTTGCCCCTCTACTCAGCTCTCGTGAGACCCCACCTAGAATACTGGAAGTGTTCAAGGCCAGGTTGGATGAGGCTTTGGGAAACCTGGTGTAGTGGAGGATTTCCCTGCCCATGGCAGGGAGGTTGGAAGTAGATGATATTTGAGGTCCCTTCCAACCCTAACCATTCTATGATTCCATGATTCTATGAATATTGACCAGCTTTCTTGGGCACTTCTTCCCTCCAGGGCTTTATCTCATGGTATTCTACCAAGCAGATCCCTGAAGAGGCCAAAGTCTGCTCTCCTGAAATCCAGGGCAGTGAGCTTGCTTTGTGCTCTCCTTGCTGCCCTAAGGATTTTGAACTCCACCATTTCATGGTCACTACAGTCAAGGCTGCCCTTGCTTCACATTCCCCACCAGGCTCTCCTTGTTGGTGAGAATGAGGTCCAGCAAAGCACCTCTCCTTGTTGGTTCCTCTACCACTTGGAAAAGGAAGTTATCATCAATGCATTCCAGGAACCTCCTGGATTGCTTATGTCCTGCTATGTTGTTCCTCTAACAGATATTGGGGTGGTTGAAGTCCCCCAGGAGGAATAGGGCTCATGAATGTGAGGCTGCTCCTATTTGTCTATAGAGGGCCTCATCCACTCAGTCTTCCTGGTCAGGTGGCCTGTAGCAGAGCCCCCACTACTATGTCACCTGTCCCTGCCCTCCCTTTAATCCTGACCCATAAGCTCTCAGTCAGGTCATCATCTGTCCCCAGGTGCAGCTCCATGCACTCCAGCTGGTCTTTTATATAGAGAGCAACCCCTCCTCCTCTTCTCCCCTGCCTATCCTTCCTAAAGAGCTTGTATCCTTCCATTCTGACACTCCAGTCATAGGATTCATCTCACCATGCCTCCATGATGCCAATAAGATCATATTCCTGCAGGCGCGCACACACTTCTAACTCCTCTTGTTTATTCCCCATGCTGTGTGCGTTTGCATTTAAATTGGGCCTCAGATGAAGCTGACTTCTTGGCTGGAGTGGATGGAATTCCTTTCTGCTTCTGTTCAGGTGCTCTCAGCTTGCCTTGATCGAGTTTGGTATTATCCTCCTTCCCCTTCAAGTCTAATTTAAAGCCCTGTGAATGAGCCCTGCTAGCTCATGAGCAAAGACCCTCTTCCCCCTTTGAGAAAGGTGAGTTCCATCTGGCACCAGAAAGCCTGGTGCCATGTAGGCCATCCTATTATCAAAAAACCCAAAGTTGTGGCAGTGCCACCAGCCATGAAGCCATGTATTAAGAGACTGGGCACATCTGTTTCTTCCAATGTCGCTGCCTGCAACTGGAAGGAAAGAGGAAAAAATAAGCTGTGCTCCAAATTCCCTTACCAACCATCCCAGGGCCCTGAAGTCTCTTTTGATGGCCCTTGGACTATGCATTGCGGCTTCATTACCACCCACATGGAAAAGCAGTAATGGGTAATAGTCTGAGGGCTGTACCAGGCTAGGAAGTTTCCTAGCAATGTCCTTAACCTGGGCCCCAGGGAGGCAGCAGATTTCCCTAAGAGGAGGGTCTGTCCATCATATCAGACCCTCTGTTCCCCTCAGAAGGGAGTCACCTACAACTATAACTCTTCTTTTCTTCCTCATGGAGGTGGTCATTATAGTGGGGGCAGGCCTTTCTGACCCCGGCAACACCTCTGGTGTAGACGGACTGTCATCCACATCATCCATTGACAGGCATTCCACATCCAGAGCCTCATATCTGTTGTATCGAGGCACAGGAGAAGGCGAGATGGGCAAGGAGGGGGTTTGCCTGCCACCCTGAGCACGAACTTCCCTCCATTCACTCCTTTCATTTAAGTGGCTGCCTTCAGCCTGGTTGGAGGAGGATACAGGATCCCCTTGATCTTGGTTGGTTTTTTTTCTGGCGGCTGTTCCTGTTTCTGTGTCAGGGAGGACAGATCATGGTTTCACCAGTCTGTCTCTTTCTCAGACTCCCTGATGCTCCTTAACCTTTCTTCTTCCTCTCACAGCTCTGCCACCATGCTGAGCAGATCATCCACCTGGTCACACCTCACACAGCTGTTCTCACTACTGCTGTTAGTTGCCAGTGAATGACTCTGGCACTCCCTGCAGCCCGAGACCTGGATGGCTGCATGTTTTCATGGGATCTCTGTCTGGGTTGCCACATCCCTTCTGTGGAGTGCAGAGGACTTAGCCTTCCACTGGGTGGATACTATAGCTAAGCTCCTTCTTGAGAGGGTGATGGCCACTAAGGGACCTCACCTTTCGAGCTGTCAAGGTGACTACACCCTCCCTGTGCTCCCTTCTGCGCAAACTGCCAGACCACACCCTGGTCACTAGCGCTCCCTAGGCTGCTTTTTGTAGGTGTGGAGGTGGCTGCTGTTGCTCCGGCAATGCCCAGGCCATGGCGGGATCTCCCAAGAGAGCTGCCAGCTCCTGGGGCATCTCTCCACTCCCCTGGTGTTTCCCTGCCTCAGGAAAAGCCCCTGTACACCAAGATCTGCCACTCTGCAGCGGATCAGGCTGTCTCCGGAGCTCTTCCTCCTGCAGCTCTGGCCCAGGACTCCCTCCTGCCTAGCCACTTTTAAAATATATGCCGATCACTTCAGGTTAACTGTCATACGCTTAATACTTCTCAAGTTAATTTTTTTATATTCTTGACTTTGTCTTGAAATGTGTTGTGAGTTACCTTGAAACTGTAACCTTCAGCGATATTTTATATGCTTGCTCATTTTATTTAGATAACGCAATTTATGGGACTGAGGTATACTGAATTCTTAAAAGTCATCATAATATCTCTTCTTGCATCTATATATAGCTTCAGCTGGTAGATTTCAAGATAATAGGAAAAACCTTTTGTAGTGTTGGAGTTGATGATTCTTAGGACAGAATTTTGCTTTTCTTGCTTCATGCAGTGCTGATTCTTTCCCCTTCATTTTAAAGGTGTGAAGACACTAAATGCAGGGTCTGAAAGTCAGGACATTAACCAAACACAACTGAATGGAGAGAACATTGAGGGAAGAAAAGAATGAAGTTGGCACTAAGCAAAAGTGAGTTAATGTTAGTAAGTTCACTGAACTAACCATTTCTAATTTGAAGCTAATTAATTATGTTTAATTATTGCTTTCTTTATAGGCTTTTCTCTTCAACTTTATAGAAATATAACAGTATGTTAATTCAACCCTAGTTTTGAACAAACATTTTTAGAAGAAATACTTCACTCATTTCTATAGTGTAGGTAGAAGGAACTTCTATATGATGTTCTGCTAGAAGGCTAGATAGCTTGAGGAGGAACAGAGTACAGAGGCCCAGCTGAAGTGTATGTACACCAACGCACGCAGCATGGGAAATAAACAGGATGAGCTGGAGATGCGTGCACATGAGCAGGGCTACGACCTTATTGGAATCACAGAGACGTGGTGGGACGACTCCTATGACTGGAGTGTCAACATGGAGGGGTATAAGCTTTTTAGAAAGGACAGGAAGGGAAGACGAGGAGGGAGTGTCGCTCTCTACGTCAGCAACCGGCTGGAGTGCGTGGAGCTTCGCCTGGGGTCGGAGGAGGAGCTGACAGAGAGCTTATGGGTCAAGATTAGAGGACGGGGACGGATAGGGGATGTTACAGTAGGGGTCTGTTACAGGCCACCTGGCCAGGAGGACAGAGCAGATGAGGCGCTTTATAGCCAGATAGGAGCAGCCTCGCGGTCACAAGCCTGGTCCTCATGGGGGACTTCAACCACCCTGACATCTGTTGGAGAGACAATACGGCAGGGCACAGGCTGTCCAGGAGGCTCCTGGAATGCGTGGACGACAACTTCCTCCTGCAGGTGATAGAGGAGCCGACAAGGAGGGGTGCCATGCTCGACCTTGTGCTCACCAACAGGGAGGGACTGGTGGGCGATGTGAAACTTAAGGACAGCCTTGGCTGCAGTGACCACGACACGGTGGAGTTCAAGATCCACGGGGCAGCAAGGAAACTATACAGCAAGCTCTGTGCCCTAGACTTCAAGAAGGCGGACTTCGGCCTCTTCAAGGACCTGATGGGCAAAGTGCCGTGGGAGGCAGCCCTGGAGGGACGAGGGGCCCAGGAAAGTTGGTCCACATTCAAGGAGCACCTCCTCCAAGCTCAGCAGAGGTGCATCCCGATGAAGAACAAGTCGGGCAAAAAGACCAGGAAGCCCGCGTGGATGAGCAAGGAGCTCCTGGACCAACTGAAAATTAAGAGGATAGCCTATAGAGGGTGGAAGCGGAGACAGATAGCCTGGGAGGAATACAGAGAAGCTGTACGAGTGACCAGGGATCAGGTGAGGAAGGCTAAAGCCCTGAAGGAATTGAATTTGGCAAGGGATATAAAAAGCAATAAGAAATGCTTCTATAGGTATGTAGGGGACAAAAGGAAGTCCAAGGAGAATGTAGGCCCCCTCCGGAAGGATACTGGTGCTCTGGTTACCCGGGACATAGAGAAGGCTGAGTTACTCAATGACTTTTTTGCCTCAGTCTTCACTGATAAAGCCTCTTGTCTTACCACCCAAGCTGTGGAAAGAACTAGCAGGGACTGTGAGGATGAACCACCGCCCACTGTACTTGAAGAGCAGGTTCGGGAACATCTGAGGAACTTGAAGGTGCACAAGTCCATGGGACCTGATGAGATCCATCCGTGGGTCCTGAAGGAACTGGCGGATGAAGTTGCCAAGCCACTGGCCATTGTATTTGAGAAGTCGTGGCGGTCTGGCGAGGTCCCCGATGACTGGAAGAGAGGGAACATAACCCCCATTTTTAAAAAGGGGAACAAGGAGGACCCGGGCAACTACAGACCGGTCAGCCTCACCTCTGTGCCTGGCAAGGTCATGGAGCAGATTCTCCTGGGAACCATGCTAAGGCACATGGAGAGCAAGGAGGTGGTGGGTGACAGCCAACATGGCTTCACCAAAGGCAGATCGTGCCTGACCAACTTGGTGGCCTTTTATGATGGGGTGACAGCATCGGTGGACAAGGGTCGACCAACGGATGTCATCTACCTGGACTTGTGCAAAGCTTTTGACACTGTCCCGCACAACATTCTTCTCTCTAAACTAGAGAGCCATGGGTTTGATGGATGGACCACTCGGTGGATAAGGAATTGGCTCAATGGCCGCACTCAGAGAGTGGTGGTCAACGGCTCGATGTCCAAGTGGAGACCGGTCACGAGTGGCATCCCTCAGGGGTCCGTGTTGGTCCCGACCCTCTTCAACATCTTTGTCGGTGACATGGACAGTGGCATGGAGTGCACCCTCAGCAAGTTCGCCGATGACACCAAGCTGTGTGGTGCCGTCGACACGCTGGAAGGGAGGAATGCCATCCAGAGGGACCTCGACAGGCTGGAGAGGTGGGCCCGTGTCAACCTCATGAAGTTCAACCAGGCCAAGTGCAAGGTCCTACATCTGGGTCGTGGCAATCCCAGGCACAAATACAGACTGGGCGGAGAATGGATCGAGAGCAGCCCTGAGGAGAAGGACTTGGGAGTACTGGTGGACGAGAAGCTCAATATGAGCCGGCAATGTGCTCTTGCGGCCCAGAAGGCCAACCACATCCTGGGCTGCATCAAGAGGAGCGTGGCCAGCAGGTCGCGGGAGGTGATTCTCCCCCTCTACTCTGCCCTCGTGAGACCTCACCTGGAGTACTGCGTCCAGTTCTGGAGCCCCCAACATAAGAAGGACATGGACCAGTTGGAGAGGGTCCAGAGGAGGGCCACGAAGATGATAAGAGGGCTGGAGCACCTTTCCTATGAGGACAGGCTGAAAGAGTTGGGGCTGTTCAGCCTGGAGAAGAGGAGGCTCCGGGGTGACCTTATAGCGGTCTTCCAGTACCTCAAGGGGGCCTACAGGAAAGATGGGGAGAGGCTGTTCAGGAGGGCCTGTTGTGATAGGACAAGGGGTAATGGTTTTAAAATAGAGGGAGGTAGATTCAGATTGGATATTAGGAAAAAATTTTTTACCATGAGAGTTGTAGAACACTGGAACAGGTTGCCCAGAGAGGTGGTGGATGCTCCATCCCTGGAGACGTTCAAGGCCAGGTTGGACGAGGCCCTGAGCAACCTGATCTAGTTGGAGATATCCCTGTTCCTTGCAGGGGGGTCGGACTAGATGACCTTTGACGGTCCCTTCCAGCCCTAACCATTCTATGATTCTATGATTCTACTATACACTTTTTCTTCTGTGTTTTATAATAATATTAAGCTGGAAGAAAAGAAAGCTTGGACCATATTGCACAGAAAACCATGAGACTTATAAAATCTTTGCAAATTCTCTTATAGTCAGTAGGCAAGCAAATGCAATGTAAGAGAATGGCCTAAATATAGATAAACAGCATTAGAACTTCTGCCTATGAAATTTCAGAACTCTTTGGCTAAGCGTGACAGGTGTATAAAGTCATCAAATTAAACTGTTCTGGTCAAACATCCATAAGAATACTTCAATTTGTACATGTACATTTCTTCAAGTACTCCTGTAGTCAGTGCTCACAAATTGCTTTTGTCCAGCAGTATTCGTTGGGGGAAGCTATACTGCCAGCAGTGTTCTCCTTGGTTTTAGAAGCATGAAAGAGTCTGAGAGACTTGTGGTGTCCAGCATTCCTTTTGGCTGCCTGGAAGCTAAAACTTTGCATATAAATCTGTGGGGCATGTTGGTTATTAATTGCAGTAGGGTGAACTTATGTTTTATCCCTTCTTTTAGATGAACAGGAATTTGATTTTGCTCCAGATGTAGTCTTGGAATTATTGGTTTCTGATTGGACAGCTTTAAAAAATGTCATTTGGGAGTTTTCAGCTAAATAATGATAATTACAAATGTTTGTTTTGCCTGGATGAGTGGCATACTAAAGGAGTACCTTTTATAAATAAGAGATCAGTGCAGGTTCCAAACCTGAGTTATGCAACATAGCACTGTACTTAAATCAATGAGTTGTTAAAAATGCAATATGACATTAATGCAGTGTGGCATCTGAGTTAACTGAAATTGTAAATGAAGAGGTTGGACAGTAGAAGATATTTGGCCAATCCCTTGAAAACAAATGGCCACTTGTAATAACTGTCTCTCCAAGGTACATGACTTCTTTGCCTCAGTCTTCACTGGCAAGAGCTCGAGCTGCACAGCCCAAGTCACAGAAGGCAAAGGCAGGGATGGGGAGAATGAAGAACCACCCACTGTAGGAGAAGATCAGGTCCAAGATCATCTGAAGAATGAAGATGCACCCCAAGAACCTGAAGGTGCACAAGTCCATGGGGCCTGATGAGGTGCATCCGCGGGTCCTGAGGGAACTGGCAGATGAAGTTGCTAAGCCGCTATCCATCATATTTGAGAAGTCATGGCAGTCCAGCGAAGTTCCCACTGACTGGAAAAGGGGAAACATAGTCCCCATCTTTAAAAAGGAAAAAAAAGAAGACACAGGGAACTACAGGCCAGTCAGTCTCACCTCTTTGCCTGACAAAATGATGGACCAGATCCTCCTGGCAACTATGCTAAGGCACATGGGAAAAAAGGAGGTGATTGGTGACAACCAACATGGCTTCACGAAGGGCAAATCCTGCCCGACTAATTTGGTGGCCTTCTATGATGAGGTTAAAGCATTGATGGATAGGGGAAGAGCAACTGACATCGTCTACCTGGACTTGTCCAAAGCATTTGATACTGTCCCATACGACATCCTTGTCTCTAAACTGGATTTGACGGATGGACCACTCGGTGGATAAGGAATTGGCTGGATGGTCGCACTCAAAGAGTTGTGGTCAACGGTTCAATGTCCACGTGGAGGCCAGTGACGAGTGGTGTTCCTCAGGGGTCAGTACTGGGGCCGGCGCTTTTAAACATCTTTGTCAGCGACATGGACAGTGGGATCGAGTGCACCCTCAACAAGTTTGCAGATGACAAATGGGCAACCTGGTGTAGTGGAGGGTTTCCCTGCCCATGGCAGGGGGGTTGGAACTAGATGATCTTTGAGGTCCCTTCCAACCCTAACCATTCTATGATTCTATGATTCTATGATTTTTCATGACCTGTTCCACTTTCTTGTTTCTACAGAACCTGACAATGCTTGGATTTTTGTAGTGGCAAGAGACAAACTGAGTCAGATTGCCCTTTTTATTTCCTGTTAAAAGTATAAGGCTATTTGGGTGCAGACATGACACACCAGTGGTCATTACTGGTCAAAAGAAACTGAAGATGAACACTTCGCATGCTTGCACAAGATGTCTTGACCAGGTTGTCTCAAACAAGCATCTATAGGCAAATTAATTCATATATTTCTTTAAATATTCCAGCACAGTATTGTGCTTTTGTCCTTTAAAACTTGCAAGTATATCTTCCAAGAATTGAGCCAGTGGTAGTGTTACGTTCTGCCAATATACATTTCCCTCTATTCAAGAGAGAGTGAGAGTGTGTGTGTGCACGTGTATTTGCATTGGCTTGAACTCTAAGCTCCAGTTAGCATTGTTTGACTCATCTAAACAAAGAAATCAAACCTGTTTGCATAAACCCTTGTATGGCTACTTACGAGCAATTTATTTGGATTAGCCATTGTCAAACAATGTGTGCATAACACAAACCTATCTTGCTTAAACCGATGTTAGTTTACAGTTTTTGCAGTAAAAGTCCACTTGTAAGCTTACCACTCTGACTAAATTGGTACACCTTTCATGCTGAGAAATGCATATGCTGCCCGCACATGTTAAAACTCGAACAATCTGCAAACTCTATTTCTGTCATGTGAAACTTGCTTACAATTTCATATGCAATGTTAAATTGTCTAAAGAAGAGACCATTAAGCAGAGTAAACATGAGCAAAACATGAATTTACAAAACACTCATAAGCACTGAGTATTGCGTCTGAGCAAATGGTTTGTAAGCGTCTCTTCAGTTCTATATTTTCATAGATTCATAGATTCATAGATTTCTAGGTTGGAAAAGACCTTAGAGATCATCCAGTCCAACCGTCCCTAATCCCCCATTAAACCAGATCCCTAAGTAGTTCATCCACCCTTTTCTTAAACACATTCAGGGATGGGGACTCAACCGCCTCCCTGGGCAGCCTATTCCAGTGGCTGACAACCCTTTCAGAGAAGAAATACTTTCTAACATCCAACCTGTACCTCCCCTGACTAAGCTTATACCCATTTCCTCTTGTTCTATCACCCATCACTAATGTAAAGAGCCCTTCCCCTACCTCCCCACCATCCCTTCTCAAGTATTTGTAGGCTGTAATCAGGTCTCCCCTCAGCCTCCTCTTCTCCAGGCTAAACAGCCCCAACTCCCTCAGCCGCTCCCCATAAGTTTTATTTTCCAGCCCCTTGACCAGTTTAGTCGCCCTTCTTTGGACTCGCTCCAGGAGCTCAATATCTCTCTTAAAGCGAGGGGCCCAAAACTGGACACAATATTCCAGGTGCGGCCTCACCAGTGCCGAGTACAGGGGCAGGATCACTTCCCTATTCCTGCTGGTTACACTATTCTTGATACGCGCCAGTATCCCATTGGCCTTTTTGGCCACCTGGGCACACTGCTGGCTCATATCAAGCCGGTAGTCAACCAACACCCCCAGGTCCTTCTCCGCCAGGCAGCTCTCCAGCCACTCTTCCCCGAGCCTATAGCGATGCTTGGGGTTTTTACACCCCAAGTGAAGGACTCTGCGCTTGGCCTTATTAAAGCTCATGCCATTGGCCTCAGCCCAACGATCCAGACTGTTCCAATCCCTCTGAAGGGCCTCCCTACCCTCGAGCAGATCGACACAGCCTCCCAGCTTGGTGTCGTCCGCAAATTTACTGAGGGCGCATTCAATCCCCTCATCCAGGTCATTGATAAAGATGTTAAACAGAACCGGACCCAGCACTGAGCCCTGGGGAACCCCACTGGTGACCGGCCTCCAGCCGGATTTAGCCCCATTTACCACCACTCTTTGGGCCCGTCCATCCAGCCAGTTTTTAACCCAAAGGAGGGTGTGCCTATCCAGGCCAGCAGTTATCAGTTTCGCAACCAGAACATTATGAGAAACTGTATCAAAGGCTTTACTGAGGTCAAGGAAAACTACATCCACAGCCCTTCCCTCGTCAACCAGGCGGGTCACCCCATCATAGAAGGTGATCAGGTTTGATTGGCAAGACCTGCCTTTCATAAACCCATGTTGACTGGGCCTGATCACCCGGTTAACCTGTATGTGCTCATTAATAGCACTCAAGATAACCTGTTCCATGACTTTGCCCGTCACCGAGGTCAGACTGACAGGCCTGTAGTTCCCCGGATCCTCCTTCCGTCCTTTTTTGTAAACGGGGGTAACATCCGCCAGCCTCCAGTCATAGATTCATAGATTTCTAGGTTGGAAAAGACCTCAGAGATCATCGAGTCCAACCATCCCTAATCCCCATTAAACCATATCCTCAAGTAGCTCATCCACCCTATTCTTAAACACATCCAGGGATGGGGACTCAACCACTTCCCTGGGCAGCCTATTCCAGTGGCTGACAACCCTTTCAGAGAAGAAATACTTCCTAACATCCAACCTGAATCTCCCCTGACTAAGCTTATGCCCATTTCCTCTTGTTCTATCTCCCATCACTAATGTAAAGAGCCCTTCCCCTAACTCCCCACCATCTTTTCTCAAGTACTTATAGGCCGTAATCAGGTCTCCCCTCAGCCTCCTCTTCTCCAGGCTAAACAGCCCCAACTCCCTCAGCCGCTCCTCATAAGTTTTATTTTCCAGCCCCTTGACCAGTTTAGTCGCCCTTCTTTGGACTCGCTCCAGGAGCTCAATATCTCTCTTAAAGCGAGGGGCCCAAAACTGGACACAATATTCCAGGTGCGGCCTCACCAGTGCCGAGTACAGGGGCAGGATCACCTCCCTGCTCCTGCTGGTTACACTATTCTTGATACATGCCAGTATCCCATTGGCCTTTTTGGCCACCTGGGCACACTGCTGGCTCATATCAAGCCGGTAGTCAACCAACACCCCCAGGTCCTTCTCCGCCAGGCAGCTCTCCAGCCACTCCTCCCCGAGCCTATAGCGATGCTTGGGGTTTTTATACCCCAAGTGAAGGACTCTGCGCTTGGCCTTATTAAAGCTCATGCCATTGGCCTCAGCCCAACGATCCAGTCTGTTCAAATCCCTCTGAAGGGCCTCCCTACCCTCGAGCAGATCGACACAGCCTCCCAGCTTGGTGTCGTCCGCAAATTTACTGAGGGTACATTCAATCCCCTCATCCAGGTCATTGATAAAGATGTTAAACAGAACTGGACCCAGCACTGAGCCCTGGGGAACCCCACTGGTGACCGGCCTCCAGCCGGATTTAGCCCCATTTACCACCACTCTTTGGGCCCGGCCATCCAGCCAGTTTTTAACCCAAAGGAGGGTGTGCCTATCCAGGCCAGCAGTTACCAGTTTCTCCACCAGAACACTATGAGAAACTGTATCAAAGGCTTTACTGAGGTCCAGGAAAACTACATCCACAGCCCTTCCCTCGTCAACCAGGCGGGTCACCCTGTCATAGAAGGTGATCAGGTTTGATTGGCAAGACCTGCCTTTCATAAACCCATGTTGACTGGGCCTGATCACCCGGTTAACCTGTATGTGCTCATTAATAGCACTCAAGATAACCTGTTCCATGACTTTGCCCGTCACCGAGGTCAGACTGACAGGCCTGTAGTTCCCCGGATCCTCCTTCCGCCCTTTTTTGTAAATGGGGGTAACATCCGCCAGCCTCCAGTCCAGCGGAACTTCCCCAGTGAGCCAAGACTGCCCAAAGATAATGGACAGGGGTTTGGCAATGACATCCGCCAGCTCTCTCAGGACTCTCGGGTGGATACCATCAGGCCCCATAGACTTGTGGGCATCCAGCCGAAGGAGCAGATCCTTGACCCGTTCCTCTTGGATCACAGGAGCTTCGATCTGCTCTCCCTCCCTGCACTCAGACACCGAAGGCCAGCTCACCTGGGAACTGCTGACCTTATTATTAAAGACTGAGGCAAAGAAGGCATTAAGGACCTCAGCCTTGTCTTCATCCCTAGTGACTAACGTACCCCCTGAGTCCAGTAGGGGCTGGAGGTGATCTTTAGCCCTCCTTTTGTTATTAATATATTTATAGAAAGACTTTTTGTTGTCCCTTACGGAGCAGGCTAGTCTAAGTTCCAATTGGGCTTTTGCCTCCCTGATTATCTCCCTACATGCCCTAACTTCCTCCTTGTATTGATTCCTGGATGCCTGCCCATTCTTCCAAGACTTGTAGACATCCCTTTTTCTTTTGAGATGTTCCCAAATCTCCTTTGTCATCCAAGCTGGTTTTCTACCCCGGCGGCTCGACTTCCGGCACACAGGGACAGCTCGCTCCTGTGCCTCCAGAATTTCCTTTTTGAATAGTAACCATCCCTCCTGCGCCCCCTTACCCTTGAGAGCTGTCTCCCATTGGACTTTGTTAACCAGACTTCTAAACAGCCCAAAGTCAGCTCGCCCAAAGTCCAGCTTGGCCGTTTTAGTGTTCCCTCTCCTAACTTCCCCTAGAATTGAGAATTCTATTATCTCGTGGTCACTAAGCCCCAGGCGTCCTCCAACCTTCACATCTCCCACAAGACCCTCTCTGTTCACAAACAGCAGGTCTAGGGGAGCTCCTTCTCTAGTCGGTTCACTAACCAGTTGTGAGAGGAAGTTGTCCTCCACACTCTGCAGGAACCGCCTAGACTGTTTCCTGACTGCCATGTTATACTTCCAACAGACATCAGGCAGGTTAAAGTCACCCATAAGGACAAGGGCTAGTGAGCGCGAGTCGAGCGGAACTTCCCCAGTGAGCCAAGATAAATAAATATTTTTTTAAAATATTGCTGTAACTTTACTCCATTTGTTAACTAGAGATAAGATGCTTTCATATCTTTTTGAATATGTACTTGAACAATCTGATCCCATGGCTAATCTTGCTTTGAGTCAGAGATTGAAGTTAGATGACCTCCTGGGATCCCTTTCAACCTGAATTATTCTGATTCTGTGCATTCTAGAAAATAATGTATTCCAGGTGATTGTGCTTAAGAACTACTTTCAATTGTGTTGATAGGCATATATGCTGTTTCCCTAAGTTATCTTTCATTGGTACTAGGAAAAGCTGTAGTTGGTAATGCATGTTAAATGAGCAAAAGTCAAGGTCTTTTCTGCAACATATTGTTCAACAAGCTGTTTTGTTTCTTTTTACCAAGTGAGAGGATGAATAGCTGAGGATGTTGGCACAAACTTGGCAGTAGACTGAGGAGCAACACAGTTGTACCTGCACAGACTCACATTCTTTAAGCAAGGCTGTGTTTTATGTACAAAGCACTGAATTGAGTTTGCCTAACAAATATTAATGAGGTAGCTACCTAGACCAGAAAAAAGGAAAATAATGATTTTAAAAAATGAAACGAAACATTCTATTTGTATCCATTATGTTGACAGGGGAAGTTGCAAGACAGCAAAAAGAAAAATAAACCTTTTCACATTTTATCAATATTCGGTTTCGTGCTTAATAATTAGGCATCAGGCATAATCTAAACTATGTACAGTCACTAAGATAAGCTACTGCTCCTTACTTTTACTGAAGTGGAGCTCTGTATAGTTCCCTAGATGCATAAAATATGAAATCTATTTAAAAGTAAAGAAGACTCAGCTCTCGTGAGATCCCACCTGGAGTACTGTGTTCAGCTCTGGGGCCCCCAACATAAGAAGGACATGAACCTGCTCGAGCAGGTCCAGAGGAGGGCCATGAAGATGATCAGGGGGCTGGAGCACCTCTCCTATGAGGACAGGCTGAGAGATTTGGGGTTGTTTAGCCTAGAGAAGAGAAGGCTCTGGGGAGACCTTATAGCAGCCTTCTAGTACTTAAAGGGGGCCTACAGGAAAGATGGGGAGGGACGCTTTATCAGGGAGTGTAGTGATAGGAGAAGGGGTATCGTTTTTAAACTGAAAGAGGGGAGATTTCAATTAGATCTAAGGAAGAAATTTTTTACATTGAGGGTGGTGAGGCACTGGAACAGGTTGTCCAGAGAAGTTGTAGATGCCCCATCCCTGGAAGCGTTCAAGGCCAGGTTGGATGAGGCTTTGGGCAACCTGGTGTAGTGGAGAGTGTCCCTGGCCATGGCAGGGGGGTTGGAGCTAGATGATCTTCAAGTTCCCTTCCAACCCAAACCATTCTATGATAACCAAAACAACACATGACAATTTATTGCAGAAATCAAAAAGTATGTCAGATTTACATAATAATATATTAAGAATTGCAGAAATGATAAAAACAATTTAGTGTCTTTGGGACATTGGGAAAGTTTAGGTTTGCCCCAAGGAAGAAGTGTGTTTAGGTTTCTAGAGAAAGAATAACTGACAAGGAAGAGACGAAATCCCTTGAGGGGAGGAGGAGCAAATAAATCTAGATTCTTGTTAAAGGATAGAGAAAGGTTATAATTTTATTGTTATAGATGAAGGGGGCCGTTTCCTTCTCCTAATTCCCAGAATTTTTACCTTGTTCTCCCCCTTCTTCCTCCTTCCCAAGAACTACGTGGATGGGAACATCTTGATCTCGTGGTGGTGGCTTCTTCACCCACTTGTGGAATAGGTCTTGAGAATGGGTCAGATCGATTTCTTCCTGCTGTCCCAACCCCTCCCCAAGTTTCTGGCAGGATCTTCTCTCCATGCTAACGCTTGGCTCATTTGTGATAATTTATCTTC
This sequence comes from Tauraco erythrolophus, assembly GCF_009769465.1. Lineage (NCBI taxonomy): Eukaryota > Metazoa > Chordata > Aves > Musophagiformes > Musophagidae > Tauraco > Tauraco erythrolophus. The sequence continues at coordinate 19,502,227 of NC_141497.1, forward strand.
TGACTGCAAACTACTTGATATTACTCAACTGGCTTTGCAGAGCCAGAGTAGCATAAAACAGAACTTCTTCCTTGTTCTATCTGATAGTATAGCCTCCAGCTGCCAGACAGAGAAGGAAGTGTTTTCCAAGGAACCCTATGTATTCCACAACCTTAGCAACTTAATTCATGGCTATAGAATTTTGATATAAATCTCAATCTCATGTATTCAAGACTTACTTAAAATGTAATACATGGCCCTGCTGGAACAAGAGAGTTATCTCTCTCTCCAGGTATTCTCAGGATACTTCTAAACAGAACCCACCAACTCTGTCCTACCGTTAGGAAATCTAAGTCACTGAAAGACTGACATCACTTAATTTCTGGATTCATTTTTTCCCATCCTCTCACAATACTACATATTGATTTACAAGAGCTTTTTTATTCTCCACTTAAAAAGTTAAATAATGCTTGGGGGGGAAAAAAAGGCAGAGGGAGGGCACAGAACACAGTGCAAACCAATTGGGAATTTTGTCAGGTTTTGTGCCTCCTCTTAGTTTCAAAGTACTACCACAATGTACAGACACTATGTATTAAAACATACTCACGGCTCAGATTCAATTTGCTCCTCTTGCTTACACTTTCTTTCTGTCAGTTCTCTCTCATGTTGGCCTTGTAACATGTTTCTTCTATGAGCTCCTTGAAAGTTTCTCCTCCCTTTTTTCTTCTGTTTTTATTTAGGATTTTAGGGTGAGAAGAGAGAAGGAGTCTTTAGATTACCGAACGTCAAAAATACTAATAGCTAAACCTACCTGCTCTATATGTCTACACATTATTGCTCTAGTCCACGAAACACCCTGATGAGAGTTAGCATTCCTCTGTAACTAAATTCAAATCTTTTATATGCAGATAAGAAGCTGAGTTTTATTAGTGTTTTTTCTCAGATATGGAGAAGAATATCCCAAACACCAAAAAACCCAAAGCTATTCCCAAATGATCAGCTAGAGACAGCTTCCTATCTCTCAAAAATATATTTCACAGACCCCACAGATTCTCAACACTCAGGACAAAAAAAAATATGTATTCAAGTAAGCATATTTTTTTAAAAAGCCAACAAACTTTTGCTACAATAAATCACTTACATTTAAATCCATCTTTTAAAAAAAATAAGTATTAGAATTTTTTTTTCTTTGTAAATATATAAAAGCTATTGACAAGAGTATTTGACAGAAAGGAATTCTGCAACTTCTCGTTTCCAAGACATGCATCTATATTAGCCAGACACAAGGCTCCAACACTTAATAGACAAAATTGAAGACCTAGTATTAGCTTTAAGAAATATTTTCAATGAACTACTGTTCTTTACAATAAGTAAGTCAATAAAGAGCAATATACCTTATCACCTTCATGTTCTCCTTCATCCTCTTCAGAATCAGATGCTGATGCAGAACCCACTTGGGAAGTATTTCTCCTTTTTGGTTCGGTCTCCCTCTTTGCTTCTCTTCTATCAAATTCTTTCCTCGATTTGTCTTCTTCCTTCTGACTCTCCTCATCTTTTTTCCCTTGTTTCTGGGGCTTTTCTTCCAGTCCTTTTTGCTTTGTCTTCTCCTCTTCATGAACACTAAAACAGTAAATTATTTAAGCTTCATATTCATTATCTATATTCAGTTTAAAAGAGAATCTAACTCTCAGTTCAGGAAGATGTACTTTTAAGTTTTTACTATCAAGTACTCCACCTGCACAAAGTTGACTCACTCTTAGATCTTTCATTTCATAGGATCATAGGATAATTCAGGTTGGAAGGGGCCTCTGGAAGTCTCTTGTCCAACCCTTTGCTGGGGGTGGTTCAGACCAGGTTACTCAGGGCTTTCTCCAGTCTAGTCTTGAAAACCGCCAAGGATGGAGACTGGAAAACCTCTGGGCAACCTGCCCAACTGCTTGACTGTCCTCAGGGTGAAAAAGTATTTTCCTATATCCAGTCTGATCCTCTCTTGTTTCAATTTATGCCCATTGCCTCTCATCCTCCCACCATGCACCATCGTGACGAGCCTGGCTCTTTCTTCTTGATGTACTCCTTGTAGGTATTGGAAGGCTTTTATTAGATCTCCTCCAAAGCCTTCTCTTCTCCAGGCTGAACAATCCCAATTCCCTCGGCCCCTCCTCATAGGACATGTGTTCCGGCCCTCTGACCAGCTTGGTGGCCCTCTGCTGAACTTGCTCCAGTTAGTCGGCATCTTTCTTGTATTGGGGGACCCAGGATTCTAGATGTGGTTTAACAAGTGCTGAATAGAGGGGGATAATCACTTCTCTCAATCTACTGCTGTGGTGGGTTGACCTTGGCTGGCTGCCAGATACCCACCAAGCTGCTCTGTCACTCCCCCTCCTCAGCAGGACAGGGAGAGAAAATAAGATGAAAAACTCATGGGTCGAGATAAAGGCAGTTTAATGAAAGAAAGTAAAGGCCACACCCAGAAACAAAGAGAGAAAGAAAAAAAAAAAAGAAAAATATTTATTCTCTACTTCCCATCAGCAGGCCATGTCCAGCCACTTCCTGGGAATTGGGCCTCAGTACATGTAGCGATTGCTTTGGAAGAGAAACGCCTTAATAACGAATGCCCCTCCTCCCCCTCCTTTCTCTTAGCTTTTATTGCTGAGCACGATGTCATAGGTTATGGAATATCCCTTTGGCCAGTTTGGGTCAGCTGTCCTGGCTACGTCCCCTCCCAACCTCTTGCCCACCCTCCAGCCTTTGGGGAAGTGTGTGGGGGGGGGGGGGGTGGGTGGGGTAGGGGTGGCGAGAACCTTGATGCTGTTCCAGCAGCTGCTCAGCAATAGCCAAAACATTGGTGTGCTATCAACACCCTTCTAGCTACAAATACAAAGCACACCACTATGAGGGCTGCTATGCAGAAAGTTAACTCTGTCCCAGCCAGACCCAATACAACTGCCTACGCTGCTGTTCATACAGCCCAGGATACTGTTGGCCTCCTTTGCTGCCAGGGCACGCTGTTGGCTCATGGTCAGCTTTCTGTCTACCAGGATCCCCAGGTCCTTTTCAGTAGAGCTGCTCCGGAGTCAGTCCCCAGCCTGTACCATCGCCAGGGGTTCTTCCTTCCCAGGGGCAGGAATTTGCATTTGTGCTGATTGAATGTCATGAGGTTCCTGTCAGCCTGTTCCTCCAATCTGTCTAGTTCCCTCTGGATGGCAGCTCTGCCCTCAAGTGTATTGACTGCCCCCCTCCCCCCCTCCTCAATCTACTGTCATCTGCAAACTTGAAGAGAGTGCACTCTGTCGCCTCCTCCAGGTCATTGATAAAGATGTTAAGCAGGACAGGTCCCAGGATAGATCCCTGCAGTATTCCACTTGTTACCAGCCTCCAGGTAGAAAACAACCTATTAACCCCTAGCCTCTGAGTCCAATCATCCAACCACTTTTTTTACCCATCTGGTTGTCCACCCATCCCGACCGCAACATCCAACTTATACTGAGTACTACAAGGAAAATGCTGGACAGGAACTCAGTTAAGTCATGACAGCTCACCAAATGCAACCACTTGGTTTACAATAGACAGGCATTTTATATAAAAAGCTAACTTACGTGTCGGTGTCTGAAGGACAAGGTGGTTTCACCAATTTGGGTCTCCCTCTTGGTTTTGGAACCTTTACTTCAGTAACTAATTATACAAAAAGAACAGGTTAGTCTACAGCCACCACCCATTCCTTATCTCAAAGCATTATTTCTCATGGCTGCACATAGAAGCAACACTTGAATCAAACTCAGTAGGGTAAATACTCTATTTAAAAAAATTCAAATGTTGGAACTGTGTATCAAAGTTTAATTGAGATCCCTTTGAAAAATTAAAATCTCAGCCAACACTTTGGCACTTTAAGATAGCAGTCTAAGAGGTTTAAACCATCTATTCCTGTGCCTTTTCCACCCAGTGCACTCAGAATGGCCCTGCCTCATGTTACGCAGCTAATAAAAAAAAATAAAAATAACCCTGAAACAAGAGAAAAATAAGTGGAATAATCAGAATAATAAGACAATAATTGTCTTAAGTGAGGGGAAAAAACTTAAGTAATTTAGTGTGCAAATCTAAACTTGGCCTATTTATTAGTAGTAGTTTTAAGAGCTTCATGGAGCTTCCATCCCTTTCCCTGAGAGTAAATCAGTGTCAAGAAATTCTACCACCACACTGAGGTATACAGCACGGTTCTACATTTTTTCAATTTCACCATGTTTCAGCGTTAAAGGGAGCTAAATAGTTTATCCACCTTCTTAACCTTTATAGTCTTTGAATTCTGTAAAATGAAAATACTTAGTATGCTGCCATTACCTGCTGCATTAAGTCCTGCACGTGGGTCGGGGCAATCCCAAGCACAAGTACAGGCTGGGCGGAGAATGGGTTGAGAGCAGCCCTGAGGAAAAGGACTTGGGAGTGCTGGTGGATGAGAAGCTCAACATGAGCCGGCAACGTGCGCTGGCAGCCCAGAAAGCCAACCGTATCCTGGGCTGTATCAAAAGGAGCGTGTCCAGCAGGTCGAGGGAAGTGATTCTGCCCCTCTACTCAGCTCTCGTGAGACCCCACCTGGAATACTGTGTTCAGCTCTGGAGTCCCCAACATAAGAAGGACATGGAGCTACTGGAGCGAGTCCAGAGGAGGGCCACGAAGATGATCCGAGGGCTGGAGCACCTCTCCTATGAAGACAGGCTGAGAGAGTTGGGGCTGTTCAGCCTGGAGAAGAGAAGGCTCTGGGGTGATCTTATAGCAGCTTTCCAGTACCTAAAGGGGGCCTACAGGAGAGCTGGAGAGGGACTTTTTACAAGGGTGTGTAGTGATAGGACAAGGGGCAATGGATTTAAACTGAAAGAGGGCAGATTTCGATTAGATATAAGGAAGAAATTTTTTACATTGAAGGTGGTGAGGCAGTGGAACAGGTTGCCCAGAGAAGTTGTAGATGCCCCATCCCTGGAAGTGTTCAAGGCCAGGTTAGATGAGGCTTTGGGCAACCTGGTGTAGTGGAGGATTTCTCTGCCCATGGCAGGGGGGTTGGAACTAGATGATCTTTAAGGTCCCTTCCAACCCTAACCGTTCTATGATTCTATGATTATGGATTGAAACGTATGGAACATGCTTATCTGCTATCCTCAGTGAACATTCTGTTAGGAAAAAACCTAACAGCCCAGTGTTTGAAGTGCTGCTGGTGTTAGTGTGGAGCACTGCTAAGCAAGAGATGCATGCATCATATTAATGTGAGAGAATCCTGCACAGTACATCATCTAGTAACACATTTCCCATAGGGTGCCAAAGCATCTCTTGTAAAAGTCCTTTCCTGCTCTTACAGACAATAGCTTGTATAAACACAATTCATTTGAAAGATCAATATAATCCCACACACGTTAAAATATTAAAAATGTTCATTTAATAAATATAATGAAAGTGGATGAAGTACTAAGGTAATACTGCATTTCCTCACATCTAGTCTTAAATAGTTTGCCTTGGGAGCTAACTATGGTTGCGCTTTCTGAAAGTTATTTTCATAATGCTACCAGATATAGGTGAGTATAAAGTATTCGGTTATCTGTTTCCCAGACTAAATGCTCATATAGCATATTTAAGTGCTCCCATAACTTTCCCCATGTTAGCAGTAAGCAAATTTAAAACGTTTCCTTCAAGAATACTTGCAAACTTGCCATAAGAATTACAATTAAATCATTGCTACTTTCACATACAAGTACTGCAGAACTATTAGCAAAATCTTTTAAATTACATGCTGCTTCTAATAGTTGTATTTTCTTCTCAGTTGTCTGTCGGCCTACAGGGATTTCCCTTAAATGTCTTTTCAGCAAAATCTCTCCAGCTCTTCACTTGTTTTTACTGTCCTCTGAGCTCTACCTATAGACAGTCTCCCTCCTCCCGTTTTTTTAAAACTTGTTTTGTGGATATTCTAACACAACTTAAGTACCAATTTTATACATCTTTGATTAATATAAACCTTTGTGAAGCCACAGTGAAACAGAGGTCTTATTGCATAGTCTGTAAATTAGCAGAATCCTATGGAGGCTTTCCTAAAGGTAAGGATACTTGCAAGGGGATACAATGATCCTTATTTCAGAGGACCCAGCATAACCATAAACATTTTAAGGCCCTCTATGTGCTAAATTGCTAAATACCTCAGGTTGCTATGTAGGATAGTTTAGATGACGATACACACATGCTAGTATCCTTCCCAAGGTCCACACATACCATTAAGACATCCTCAGTTAAGAAGAAAAGGCGGGTGATTGTTTTAGGCGACTCCCTTTTGAGGGGTGTGGAGGGCCAGATTTGTAGACCTGACCCTTTACATAGGGAGGTCTGCTCCCTTCCTGGGGCAACAATTAGGGATGTGATAAAAAAACTCCCATCTATAGTCAGGCCCACGGATTACTATCCTCTTCTTATTTTCCAGGTTGGTAATGATGACTTTAGGAAAAGAAGCATCCGGACTATTAAGAGGGATCTCAGGGTTTTGGGAAGAATGGTGAAGGGATCGGTGGCCCAAGTGATATTCTCTTCTATCATACTGACTTCGGGACATGACACGAGATGGAAAACAAAGATCGAGGATTTAAATAATTGGCTACATAAGTGGTGTGAGGAACACAACCTAGGGTTCTTTAACCACGGGCTGACCTCAAGGCCAGACCTTCTATCCAGGGATGGGGCGGATTTGTCTCCATGGAGGAAAAGGCTTCTTGCTACAGAACTAGCTGGGATCGTCAATAGGGCTTTAAACTAGATGTGAAGGGGGTGGGGGGTATTGTCAGACTTGGAGGAATAACAGCCAAGGACGGCCCTCCAGTGTCTGACGAGAGGAGTGTGGGTAGGTACCTTCGGCCTGCCGCCTCAGTGAAAGTAGGGGGTGATATGTGTAGTCAGGGGCAACACATAAGTTGCCTAGAGGTAAAAGAAAATCCCAATAATAATGGCTCAGGAAATAAAGCTACCCCCCCCTAGGGGTGCGGTGGGGTCGAGAGCCCAACTTACGTGCTTCTATACGAACGCACGCAGTATGGGCAATAAACAAGAGGAACTGGAAGCCCTTGTTATCCGGGGAAACTATGACATAGTTGCCATCACTGAAACATGGTGGGATGACTCGTATAATTGGAGCGCTACCATGGATGGCTACAAGCTCTTCAGGAGGGATAGGAGAGGTAGGAGGGGTGGCGGGGTTGCCCTTTATGTAAGGGAAGGTCTAAACTGCTTAGAGTTAAATGTTGGGGACGACTTGGTTGAGTGTCTGTGGGTGAAAATCAAAGGGGAGCCTATGAAGGCAGATATTGTAGTGGGAATCTGCTACAGGCCACCCTATCAGGACGGTGAGGCTGATGAACTATTCTTTAAACAACTGGGGGAAGTCTCGCGCTCACTAGCCCTTGTCCTTGTGGGTGACTTTAACCTACCTGATGTCTGTTGGAAGTATAACACGGCAGTCAGGAAACAGTCTAGGCGATTCCTGCAGTGTGTGGAGGACAACTTCCTATCACAACTGGTCAGTGAACCGACTAGAGAAGGTGCTCCCCTAGACCTGCTGTTTGTGAACAGAGAAGGTCTCGTGGGAGATGTGAAGGTTGGAGGACGCCTGGGGCATAGTGACCACAAGATAATAGAATTCACAATTCTAGGGGAAGTTAGGAGGGGGAGCACTAAAACGGCCAAGCTGGACTTTGGGAGAGCTGACTTTGGACTGTTTAGAAGTCTGGTTAATAAAGTCCAATGGGAGACAGCTCTCAAGGGTAAGGGGGTGCAGGAGGGATGGTTACTACTCAAAAAGGAAATTCTGGAGGCACAGGAGCGAGCTGTCCCTGTGTGCCGGAAATCGAGCCGCCGGGGTAGAAAACCAGCTTGGATGACAAAGGAGATTTGGGAGCACCTCAAAAGAAAAAGGGAAGTCTATAAGTCTTGGAAGAATGGGCAGGCATCCAGGGAGGAATACAGGGAGGAAGTTAGGGCATGTAGGGAGATAATCAGGGGGGCAAAAGCCCAACTGGAGCTTAGACTAGCCTGCTCCATAAAGGACAACAAAAAGTCCTTCTATAAATACATCAATAACAAAAGGAGGGCTAAAGATTAGCTCCAGCCCCTACTGGACACAGGGGGTACGTTAGTCACTAGGGATGAGGACAAGGCTGAGGTCCTTAATGCCTTCTTTGCCTCAGTCTTTAGTTCCCAGGTGAGCTGGCCTATGGTGTCTGAGAGCAGGGAGGGAGAGCAAATCGAAGCTCCTGTGATCCAAGAGGAACGGGTCAAGGATCTGCTTCATCGGCTGGATGCCCACAAGCCTATGGGGCCTGATGGTATCCACCCAAGGGTCCTGAGAGAGCTGGCGGATGTCATTGCCAAACCCCTGTCCATTATCTTTGGGCAGTCTTGGCTCACTGGGGAAGTTCCGCTGGACTGGAGGCTGGCGGGTGTTACCCCCATTTACAAAAAAGGGCGGAAGGAGGATCCGGGGAACTACAGGCCTGTCAGTCTGACCTCGGTGACGGGCAAAGTCATGGAACAGGTTATCTTGAGTGCTATTAATGAGCACATGCAGGTTAACCGGGTGATCAGGCCCAGTCAACATGGGTTTATGAAAGGCAGGTCTTGCCAATCAAACCTGATCACCTTCTATGATGGGGTGACCCGCCTGGTTGACGAGGGAAGGGCTGTGGATGTAGTTTTCCTTGACCTCAGTAAAGCCTTTGATACAGTTTCTCATAATGTTCTGGTTGAGAAACTGATAACTGCTGGCCTGGATAGGCACACCTTCCTTTGGGTTAAAAACTGGCTGGATGGACGGGCCCAAAGAGTGGTGGTAAATGGGGCTAAATCCGGCTGGAGGCCGGTCACCAGTGGGGTTCCCCAGGGCTCAGTGCTGGGTCCGGTTCTGTTTAACATCTTTATCAATGACCTGGATAAAGGGATTGAATGTACCCTCAGTAAATTTGCGGATGACACCAAGCTGGGAGGCTGTGTCGATCTGCTCGAGGGTAGGGAGGCCCTTCAGAGGGATTTGAACAGACTGGATCGTTGGGCTGAGGCCAATCGCATGAGCTTTAATAAGGCCAAGTGCAGAGTCCTTCACTTGGGGTATAAAAACCCCAAGCATCACTACAGGCTCGGGGAAGAGTGGCTGGAGAGCTGCCTGGCGGAGAAGGACCTGGGGGTCTTGGTTACAGCCTACAAATACTTGAGAAGGGATGGTGGGGAGGTAGGGGAAGGGCTCTTTACATTGGTGATGGGTGATAGAACAAGAGGAAATGGGTATAAGCTTAGTCAGGGGAGATTCAGGTTGGATGTTAGGAAGTATTTCTTCTCTGAAAGGGTTGTCAGCCACTGGAATAGGCTGCCCAGGGAGGTGGTTGAGTCCCCATCCCTGGATGTGTTTAAGAATAGGGTGGATGATCTACTTAGGGATCTGGTTTAATGGGGATTAGGGACGGTTGGACTGGATGATCTCTAAGGTCTTTTCCAACCTAGAAATCTATGAAATCTATGAAATCTATGAGATGTGTGTATATATATATTTTTTTATATATATATATTTTTAATGGAAGTTTACATATTAGGAAATATTCTGTAATACTCTGGAGATCTGGGAGCAATAAATCCCCAGTCCATCTCTATAACTATAATAACTATTAAGTTATTTTGTACGGGGAAAAACAAATAAAATTCCTTTTCATTTAAAGTTACCTGCTGGTCTTCCTCTTTTAGGGCTTACTTTTGGAGTCACAGCCACTGCAGCTGCTACCACTGCCGCTTCCGCGGCTTCAGCTTGTTTTTCAGCCTAATTTAAAGAAAGCAATTCACAAATTAAAACCATAGACCCTCTCCCTGTGAAGCAGCTATTTCTTGCTTGCTTCCTAAAATATTGCATAAAATATATTTTTTAAACCACTAAAAAAATAAACAAACTAGTTTAGTAGAGTAAGGATGCATAAAAAGCCCAATAGTTTCTGGATAAAAATTCATAAATATTTGGGACAAAGCACTCTTGTTTATAAAGGGGAAAGTAAACCTTAAACAATTGTTGCAATGGTCACTGCAAACAACTTGGAGCAATATGCTGCAATCATTCAGGTTTTATAACTCAGTGGAAGAAACTCCACTGCTAAAATCCGGAAGAAGGATGTGAAAAATTTTCTAGCAAACCAATACATTAGTGCTGATCGGAGTGAAAGGAAACTACAAGCTTGAATGTGCACATTGCTGATGGCATGGTCCTGCAGTCAACACAAACTTCCTTTTCTTTTTCCAGCACAAAAAGAATATTAGATTCCCTCTTCTACGCTTCCAAGGGCATTGAACTACAGTAAAAAACTGTTTAGCTTACTATTCAGGAACGCCTGAATGGAATACAAATCAGATCCTGAATAACTGCAGTTCACAGCTTGGCATCTTGACTTGAGCTCAATTGGTTGGGGGGGGCCACAGTCCTCCCAAGGAGAGAAGCTGTCATCACTAACTGCTTCAGTCTTCCAAACTTCATCTACTGCTGAATGTGCATCAACACACTGAGATTCTAGTCTTACGTCTTACTCCAGGTCAATGAATTTTAAAATAAGACTTATGTCTAAAATTCTTTATATGGCTATTAATGTTGCTTTATTATTTTTCTAGAACATCAGGTGAAGGGAGAGAGCTTGAAAATCCAAAGGAATCTCTTTGAAAAGAAACGATGCCACTGGAGTCCTTTTTTTTTTTTTAATACAAAATAAAAGTTATTAAGTTTTACACTTGAAACCTATGGACCAAAAGGTTTAAAAATTTTATAAGCATAGTATTTTAATGTTAAATTTTGTGAGATAACAGCCCCTTTAGTCTTTATTTGAAAATTATTTAAATGCTTTGCTGATGGTTTTATCCAGTATTAATAAGCAATACACATCTCAAAATCCCATTCAGAAAACAGGAGACAGAGTTGTAGTATGTTTTAATCTGACTCTTGCATGTTTGTCCAGTCAATAGCAGGAAAGAGTGTAAATGGTTTTTCAACTGCTTAATTGCTTAATTTGTATAAAACATACTCTCTTCCAGTCATACTGATCTGTTAGTGTGTAGTTTTTCAACATGTGTCAGGATGGCCTTTTACTGTGCTTTGTATGAGTTGGAAACATTGTTTTTATAGCAGTTAATGTCAAAGTTTAATTTTGTTCTTGTAAAACATTGTACCAAGTGATGCTATGTACCGATTTATGCTGTGTGAATTCTCATAGTATGCTTTTGGCATTATAGATGTCATACTAGAAAGAAATCTGGTGTTTTCACTGAACCTGTTGATGATGCACATTGGTTAGAAAACAGTCTTGAATGCTTTTTAAAAAAAATAAAGTCTTTAAGAATCAACTTCTTTGTATGAGTTTAATGTTCAAATTGTATAAATTAAGGCATTCATAAGGGCCATAACTGTTGGAACGTTGTAGGAGACCAACATGGAAGAGCTCTTACAATCTAACACCAAGGCTAACTTGTGACCCCCTGGAACAAAGAACTGTTTGCTCAAAAGGGTGCAGACAAAAGCAGGAGACAAAAACTCTCTCTCTCTCTCTCTCCCCTCCCCCCCCCCCCCCCCCTTCCTTCTTCTTTTCTCTTCCTTATTATCCCTTTTTTCTCTAATAAGTAATGTAAGGTATAAAACCCCACACGTGGTGAGCAGTAAGTATTCCTGCTATCCAAATATTTACCAATGAGCCTAACTATGGAATAAAGGTTTTTGTTTACCCATGGACCTTGAGTGTGTTCTCACCTTAATCCACACAGAGGGGATCAGCAAATCTGAGTCACCTCTCCCTCCTTCCTGCCACTATATCTGTGGACCCTTAATTGGGACGTGACATGGTCACGGGCAGGTATTTGGGATGTGACAAACCCGCCCCATTGTGCTGGCTCTCTTTCTCTCTGACCCCCCGGCCTCCCTCTCTAACCCCTGTGCTGTCTCTGCCCCCTGTGCTCTCTGCCCTCCTCTGGTTGTCTTGGTCTACTGAGCTGACATCACTCAAATAACTAGACTGATATTGGAGGCCCACTGTTTGACCTTCAGTATGATGCTATGTAGCTGTTAGGATTGTAACTTTTATTAGATGAAGCACAACAAGACAGGTGCTGCTGCTCCTGTCAGCAAGGAAAGGGGAAGTAGAGATAGCCAGTTTTCCTGTAACTTTGTAGTGTTCTTTGCATTAATAATCACTCTTTCACAGGGACAATAAATATCCAAACTCCTTCACACAGAACCAATTATTGCCTACTAATCAATGCACACGTTTAGTCTGTCCAGACCTAAACAATGACATTACTAAAACTGCTGTCAGAAGTGGGATCCGAAGGAAGATTTGGACTGTGAAGAGGATTGTACAGCTGTAGTGCATCCAACAAATGTCCACGACACAGCGACCACCTACAGCTGCCCAATTCGTTTGCCTGAGTGTAATCTTGCAGATCTTGAGGGTGGGCACTCGGGGGTAAGAGTCTGGCAGGAAGTACGTTTAATACTCCTACTTGAGGTAGGATAGCACAAAGCATATTGAAACGTTCTAACATAAGAGCAAGGGAACCTGGGAAGTGACTCCTGAACCTCCAGTACCTAGATGAGGTGAGGAATGGGTGCCTTTGGCTCAGTGCCTGGTTTGGATGCATCCTCCAGTGGCTTGGGAACTGAAACCCAAGCACACCAAGAGCCTGAAAGAATTGGCAACCCAACTGGGAAAAGGCTTTAATGCCTTGTACTGGGTCTGGCTGGGCTGGAGTTAATTTTCTTCATAGCAGACCTTATGGTGCTGTGCTTTACATTTGTGACTAAAACAGTGTTGATAACACACCGATGTTTTAGCTATTGCTTAACAGTGCTTGCACAGCATCAAGGCCTTCTCTGTTTCTCACACTGCCCCCTCCCCAGGAAGTAGTCTGGGGGTGGGCAAGAGGTTGGGAAGAGACACAGCCAGGAGAGTTGACCTCAATTGATCAAAGGGAAATTTCACGCCATATAATGCCATGCACAGCAATAAAAACAAGGAGGGCGGGGAGGGGAGGAGGGAATCTTTCCAAGGTAGCTGTTGCTCATGGCATCGGTCTACCCATGGGAAGTGGTGAGTGATTGCCTTTGCATCACATGTTTTTCTCCTTTGTTTCCTTCATCTATTAAACTGTCTTTATCTCAATCGACAAGTTTTTTCTCAGTTTTGCTCTTCCAATTCTCTTCCCCGTCTCTCAGGGGGGAGAAGGAGCAAGTGAGCAGCCGGTGGGTGCTTTGCTGCTGGCTGATGTCAACCCACCACATGCCTACAAGAAAATGATGAAAAATGCACCACACTGATGTGGAGGTGTGCCTTTGCATGCTGGCCTCTTTTAGAAAGGAGTTGCAAAGGCCAGCTGTGGGTGCGAGAAGCAGAGAGCTGAGCAGCCACTCTAGAGTGCAGTAATGGCTGGCTTAGGGATCATGGTGGCCCATCTACCTCTAGGGGTACACTGGAAGAAGAGGAAGAAACTGAACCCATATTATCTTTACATAGTGCTGATTTCTGAGACTGTATTGAGTCTGACTGGGATGGAGTTAACTTTCCCCATAGCAGTCCTCATAGTGCTGTGCTTTGTATTTGTAGCTAGAAAGAGGTTGAGAGGGGACATAGCCAGGACAGCTGACCCAAACTGGCCAAAGGGATATTCCATACCATATGACATAGTGCTCAGCAATAGAAGCTAAGAGAAAGGAGGAGGAGGGCGGAGCATTCGTTATTAAGGCGTTTCTCTTCCGAAGCATACTGAGGCCCTACTTCCCAGGAAGTGGCTGGACATGGCCTGCTGATGGGAAGCAGAGAATAAATATTCTTTGCTTTTTTTTTTTGCTTTGCCTCCGAGCGCAGCCTTTGCTTTCTTTCATTAAATCGCCTTTATCTCGACTCACTAGTTTTTCGTCTTATTTTCTCCCCATCTTGCTGAGGAGGGGGAGTGACAGAGCAGCTTGGTGGGCACGTGGTGGTCAGCCAAGTTCAATGCACCACAGAGACCTAAGGGCTGATTTTAAGTGGGATGTATAAGAAAATCTGCTAATCTGGCTATTAAGGTTCTGGGACGTGGGTGCCAGTGGCTTAGAGCTAGATAATCGGGAGGCACCATGGTTGGGGGTCTCTGTCCAATGATGGAGTTGTGGATAGTGCAATCAGATCTTGTGGTGAAACTAATCTGTGACATAGACTGCTTGCTGAGGTGAGAGCATGTGATTTACAGAAGGAGGACCTTCTGGATATGTGCATCCAGAAGTAGTAGCATATGGGTGAAGTTTCTGCCTCCTCCCCTGTGAAGGTGCAGGTGGCCGCCATGCGAGAACAAGGGGGCTCGGTGCCACCTGCTGGTGGACTGAAGGAGCAGATGCCCCAGAGTGACCCACGGAGCTCTGTGGGCATGACTGTAAGAGCAAGGGAAGGACATGGCCCGGTGGCATGGCAGAAGCACCAGGGAGTCGGCCACCCAGATACATGAACCCCAACAGCAACAAAGGACATCCACCAAGACACAGCAGGCTGAGGATGGCCTCACGCCATCAGCCTCACTAGCAGAAGACTCCCCCTACACCTTTCTCCTGGAAGAACTGGCCCCGATAAACCTCCCATAGGGAAGCCCTGCCCTCAGCCAGGTTGGGAAAAGGGATGATGAAGATGTTACAGAGGATAACAGGATTTACTGTCCCTTCCATCCTCCCCCTTTCCCTGAGCTTTTATTGCTGAGCATGACATCATATGGTATGGAATAGCCCTTTGGTCAGTTGGGGTCAGCTGTCCTGGCTGTGTCCTCTCCCAACTTCCTGCCCACCCTCCAGCCTACTGGCCTTTGAGAGGGGGGGTTGGGGGATGTTGGAGAGACAACCTTGATGCTGTGCAAGCACTGTTCAGCAATAGCCAAAACATTAATGTGTTATCAACACCGTTTAAGCCACAAATGCAAAGCACAGCACCATACCAGGTGCTATGAAGAAAGTTAACTCCATCCCAGCCAGACCCAGTACACTGGCACTCCAAGCTCGAAGTCTGTAGGACTCTCCCTAGATCCAGAGATCTATGGCCTCTCCAACTACTGATGCTAGGACTCTCACTTGCTCTAGTAGCTACCACCACAGGCCAGGGGTGCCCACACCCTTGGTTTGACTCCAGTAGCTAGCACTAAATCCACTCACAGAGGTCTCACCAGTAGCTGGCATTTAGCCCTTCCAGCACACATACACAAGGGATAGGGAGTGAGATTACACAGAGGGAGTTAAGAAAAGATTTAATAAGAAGATAGGACAGACTGTGGTGATCAAGAGCAGGGCTCAGCCAGACAAGCGTACTGACCGTCCCCATTTTACATGTGACTGGCCCCTTTTAAACCTTTTTCTGTCTACCCCCCTCTTTGTTCGTCCTCGCTCCCCTTTCCCCTGGACATTGTCTCATCAGCTGGAATAGTCCCATCGACCCCCTCCTGGACCCATATGTTTACATCCTTATCAGTTGCAAAGTCCTGGATTTGCCAGCAGTTCCTTGATATCCCATCAATTAGTGTGAGTGACCAGGTTTGTTTCTGGTTATTGTTTTTGTTAATGCTATGTCCTGGTTTCAGCTGGGGCGGAGTTAGCTCTTCTTTTCAGCAGCTACAAGCTGCTGTGGTTTGGTTTTAGTCTGGGACTCTTTATGAGAAGAATGTTGACAACGCACTGATGTTTATAGTTGGCACTGAAGCCTCAAGCACTTTTCAGCTTGCCGTGTTCTTGCCAGTGTGCAGGAGCACAACAGGCTGGCTGGGAGCATAGCTGGGACAAAGGGTCCACCGCTCCCCTTATGATTTGAATTTAGACTTAGGATTGAGGGCTAAATTGGTCAATGAAGTATTCCATATCATGCAGCGTCATGCCCAGTATAAAGATGAGGGTTAACCGGAAAGAAGGGCCTTTGCTCTCCCGGGAGCTCTCACTCTCAGACTCTCAGAGTGCGCTCTCTCTCTCTCTCTCTTCCCCCCCCCCTCCCTCAGGTCTCTCGCTCATCCGGGATTGCGATGTCGGGACTTATCTGTTTTGGGATCGTTAGTCCAGGATGGGACCGGTCTTGGACACCGGGTGGTGAGCAATTACACTGCTCATCACTTGTTTGTATATATTATTATAATTATACATATGTATTTATTCATATATTAGTAGTAGTAGTATTAAATTGTTCTTATCTCAATCCACGGGTCTCTTTCCCTTTTCCCCTTTAATTCTCTTCTCCATCCCCTGGGGGTGGGGGAGGGAGAGCGCATGCCTGTGTGAGCGAGCAGCTGTGTGGCATTTAGTTGCCGGCCCGACCTAAACCACGAAATGCTATTTGGTCAGATTTTATGACTCTCTGTATTTGTCTCCCTCCCTTTCCTTATCATGCACCTGAAAAAATAAACATTCTCACACTCCACATATCCTTACCAATTAGAGTGACTAACCAGGTTTGTTCTTATCAGAACCTCTCTTATCATGTGTTGGTCAGGTTTGTCTCTGTATGTTCTTGTTTATGGCTCCTTTGACCAGATACCCTTAAAGGAGCAGACGCTCTCCTTCCACATACCCTTACACAAACGATGCCTGAAGCAGTCTTGTAAGAGTTTCACCTGTCAATCAAAATATTTAGGCTATTCGAAATATTCAAAGATAGTATTCTTATGACCAAGTATCAAGTTTAAGGGCAAAATTTATTACCGTGTGTATGCTTTCTGAGTCTATTTTATTGTTGTTGCCTGAAGAGAAGGGCTCTTGCAAAAAGTGAAAATAAGGAGAGAAAGTGAGAATAAAAAAAATTAGTGAAATTAAAAATCTTAACTTTTCTGTCTTGTGAAGAGCTGTTAAACAGTATGTAGAATAACCTCTTAAGTGTTACCTTCCATCCTTTGAGGAAGCCTGTACTTCCACCTTTTCTCGAACAAACAGTGTTAAGTTTATCATGCATACTATGGTCCTGTCCTAGTTTTAGCTGGGACAGTTTTTAACAGCTAGAAGAGCTCCGTGTTTTGGTTTTACTCAGAGGCTCGCTCTGAGAAGAATGCTGATAGCAAGCTGATGTTTGTGGTTGGAAGTGAAACTCCAAGGACTTTTCAGTGTGCCGGAGTGCAGAAACACGGTGGGATAAGGGGGGAGCATAGCTGGGACAAGGGGGACACGAATCCCCTTGTGATTTGTGGTGGAACTTAAGATTGAGGGCCAAACTGGCCAATCAGTATTCCATATCATGCAGCGTCATGCCCAGTATAAAAGCGAGGGTCAGCCGGGAAGAAGGGCTTTTGCGCTTTGGCTCTTTTGCGCTTTTGCTCTTTCGCGCTTGCTGCGCTGTTGCTCTGTTGTTTTTCTTTCTTTTTTTTTTTCTCTCTCTCTCTCTGCCCCTCTCTATTTCGGGGCCTCGCGTTCGTCCGGGATTGCAGCTTCGGGACGAGACGGGCTTCGCATACGAGGGGGTGGTGAGCACCTACACTGTATTAAATCATCTGTATTAAATCATTCTTATCTCAACCTACAGGTTTCCCGTTTCTCCTTTAATTCTCTCCCTCATTCCTGGGGGTGGGGGAGGGGGAGTGACCGGCTGTGTGTGGGGGGGGGGGTTTCAACCTAACCCATGACAGTCTTAATTGGCACCCAACGTGGGGCCCGAAGGGGTTGAGATAACGATGTTGCTGGCTGGAATGCTGTTTGTTACGCTTGCATACATGTTATCGGACATGTATAATTTATTGCCTTATTTACCCTATATGATGTTAGGCGGAATGTTTATGCGGTTTTCTGGCTCTGGGTGTTGGACCGGCATGAAAAGTATGTTATCGGTAATTAAGGGTTTTGCTATACTGTACGGTGTAACTCTGATAAGATCATCGGTGCTGGGACCGGCTCAGTCCTTGTATTCGGCGGTACAGAGGGGGATGGTGATGTGGAGCTCGTTTATTAATTTTGAGCGTCACCTGGCGGATATCATCGCCAATTATACCGGTGACTTTTCATTCACAAAAGCTTACGTTGATTTTGATAATGCCGAACATCATTGGAATAATTTAACCGGTTTGATTGTCCTGCAAGGTCTCCTGAATATATGTTTAATTATCTATATATTCAAAATCAATCGGCCATTTAGGGGTGTATATCAATTTATTTCTCGGGTTATTGTGCTTGCCATCTCAACTCCCATGACAGGCACTATAGCTACTCAGACTACAACGGTATCAGTTGCCCCCGTAAGAAAAAGAAGATGTGTACAAAAGTTAGAAGATGAAGAAGAGCAATCAGGGCCATCACAACAACCAAATGAGGAAGAGCAATCAGGGCCATCAGAGCAACCAGACAAAGAAGAGCAACCAGGGCCATCACAACGATTGGAGGAAGAGCAACCGAGGAAATGTGTGTGAAAGTCAGAACGTGGAGGAGAGGATGATGATGATGAAGAGCGACCAGGGCCATCACGAGAAATGAAGCGGGAGCGTTCTGTTTCGCCCCAGAGAAAATCTCAATGGAGGAGAAGTGACATCATAGATGAGACGATAACCACCAGATCTCTAAAAATGAGCGAGCTGCGAGATATTCGAAAAGATTATGGCCGTCTTAGAGGTGAGCCCATTGTCACTTGGTTGCTCAGATGCTGGGACATGGGAGCCAATAGTCTGGAGTTAGATGGTAATGAAGCCAGGCAGCTGGGAGCCCTTGCCATGGATGGAGGCATTGATAAAGCAATTGGAAGGCAGACACAAGTCCGCAGCCTCTGGAGACGGCTCCTGGCAGCTGTAAAGGAAAGGTATCCCTACAAGGACGAGGTGCCATGTAATGTAAGCAAGTGGAGCAACATAGAAAAAGCTATTCAGTATCTGAGAGAACTGGCTGTGCGAGAGTTGATTTATCTTGACTCGAGAAGCGGACCAAGACTCAAAGATCCAGATGACGTCCGGTGCACACGACCAATGTGGCAGAAGATTATACGGAGTGCGCCAGCAGCATATTCCACCTCATTGGCAATAATGGACTTCGGAGACGATGAAGCACCACTATCCGTAGGTAATCTGGTCACCTACCTCCGACGATATGATGATAATACTTCTATACGAACCTGTGTTGCGGCTGCGGAAAAGCTGTCTGAGGAGGTCTGAGAATTAAGAGAAAAAGTAGATTTCCCACCACCTGAACGTTCTAGAATTTCAGCTGTTAGAACCAGGCGTTACCCTCCTCGAGAGAGACAAGAGAGACGGTACAGATCACGGGGTGAGCTGTGGTTCTACCTCCGTGATCATGGAGAAGACATGAGGAGGTGGGATGGAAAACCCACCTCAGCCTTAGAGTCAAGGGTACGCCAGCTGGAAGGAAGAACCACCAGGAATAGAATTTTTTGCAATTCCTCCAGGACAGCTGTTGCCCCAGTCTACAGTGAGCAGTCCCCTAGCCAAAATGGGAGGGCTCATCCTCCTAGCAACCCTGACTCTAATCCTGCTGATTCCTCTGATGAATATGATAACAGGCATTAGAGGGGCCCTGCCTCCAGCCAGGTGGAGGAGAGGGATAATCGAGTTTACTGGACTGTGTGGATTCGGTGGCCTGGCACATCATACCCCAGAAAGTATAAGGCTCTAGTGGATACTGGTGCCCAATGCACCTTGATACCGTCGAACTTTAGAGGGGCAGAATCCATCTGTATTTCTGGAGTGACAGGGGGGTCTCAACAACTGACTGTGTTAGAGGCTGAAGTGAGCCTAACTGGAGAGCAGAGGCAAAAACACCCTATTGTAACTGGCCCAGAAGCACCGTGCATCCTTGGCATAGATTATCTTAAGAGAGGGTATTTCAAAGACCCAAAAGGGCATCGGTGGGCTTTTGGCATAGCTGCAGTAGAGACAGAAGAAGGCAGACAGCTGTCTACTTTGCCTGGTCTCTCAACAGACCCTTCTGCTGTGGGGTTACTGAGGGTCGAAGAACAACAGGTGCCAATTGCTACTACAACAGTGCACCGACGGCAATATCGTACCAACCGAGACTCTCTAATTCCTATCCATAAGTTGATTCGTCAACTGGAGAGTCAAGGAGTCATCACAAAGACCCGCTCACCTTTTAACAGCCCTATATGGCTTGTACGTATGTCCAATGGCGAGTGGAGGCTGACGGTAGACTATCGTGGCTTGAATGAAGTTACACCACCATTGAGTGCTGCCGTGCCAGATATGCTGGAACTTCAGTATGAACTGGAGTAAAGGCAGCCAGGTGGTACGCTACAATTGATATCGCTAATGCGTTTTTCTCAATTCCTTTGGCACCGGAATGCAGGCCACAGTTTGCTTTCACTTGGAGGGGCATCCAGTATACCTGGAATCGACTGCCCCAGGGGTGGAAACACAGCCCCACTATTTGCCATGGACTGATCCAGACCACACTGGAACAGGGTGATGCCCCAGAACATTTGCAATACATTGATGACATCATTGTATGGGGCAACACAGCAGAAGAAGTTTTTGAGAAAGGTGAAATGATAATCCAAATCCTTCTGAAAGCAGGCTTTGCCATAAAACAGAGTAAAGTCAAGGGACCTGTCCAGGAGATTCAGTTTTTGGGAATAAAATGGCAAGATGGGCGTCGTCAGATTCCGATGGACGTGATTAATAAAATAACAGCTATGTCCCCACCAACCAACAAAAAGGAAGCACAAGCTTTCTTAGGCATTGTGGGTTTCTGGCGAATGCATATTCCCGACTACAGCCAGATTGTAAAACCCCTCTATCAAATAACCCGAAAGAAGAATAATTTTGAATGGGGCCCAGAGCAAAAACAAGCCTTTGAACAAATTAAACAAGAAATAGTCCATGCGGTAGCCCTGGGACCAGTCCGGACAGGACAAGATGTCAAAAACGTGCTCTACACTGCAGCCGGGGAGAATGGTCCTACCTGGAGTCTCTGGCAAAAAGCGCCAGGGGAGACGCGAGGTCGACCTCTTGGGTTTTGGAGTCGAGGATACAAAGGATCCGAAACCAACTGTACTCCAACTGAAAAAGAGATACTGGCAGCATATGAAGGAGTCCGAGCTGCTTCTGAAGTGATTGACACGGAAGCACAGTTGCTCCTGGCACCCCGATTGCCAGTGCTCGGCTGGATGTTCAAAGGGAGCGTCCCGTCTACACACCACGCAACTGATGCCACATGGAGCAAGTGGATCGCGCTGATCACACAAAGAGCTCGGATAGGAAACCTCAATCGCCCAGGAATTTTGGAAGTGATCACTAACTGGGCTGAAGGTAAAGACTTTGGAATGTCACCAGAGGAGGAGGAGGTGACACGTGCTGAGGAGGCTCCACCTTATAATGAACTATCAGACAATGAGAAGAAATACGCTCTGTTTACGGACGGATCCTGTCGCCTTGTAGGAAAACATCGAAAATGGAAAGCTGCTGTATGGAGCCCTACTCGACGGGTCGCAGAAGCTACCGAAGGAGAAGGCGAATCAAGTCAGTTCGCAGAGGTGAAAGCCATCCAACTGGCTTTAGACATCGCCGAACGAGAAAAGTGGCCAATGCTCTATCTCTATACCGACTCTTGGATGGTAGCAAATGCCCTGTGGGGATGGCTACGGCAATGGAAGCAGAGCAGCTGGCAACGCAGAGGTAAACCCATCTGGGCTGTCCCGTTGTGGAAAGACATTGCTGCTCGAGTAGAGAAGCTGGTTGTAAAAGTACGACATGTAGATGCCCATGTACCCAAGAGTTGGGCCACAGAAGAACATGAAAACAATCAACAGGTGGATCAGGCCGCCAAGATTGAAGTAGCTCAGGTGGATCTGGACTGGCAACATAAAGGTGAAAAATTTCTAGCTCGTTGGGCCCATGATGCCTCAGGCCATCAAGGAAGGGACGCCACATACAAATGGGCTCGTGATCGAGGGGTGGACCTAACTATGGACACTATTGCAGAGGTGATCCATGAATGTGAAACGTGCTGCAATCAAGCAAGCCAAGCGGTTGAAACCTCTTTGGTATGGAGGGCGTTGGCTGAAATATCAGTATGGAGAGGCTTGGCAAATTGACTATGTCACACTTCCACAAACTCGCAGTGGCAAGCGTTACGTGCTCACAATGGTGGAAGCAACCACTGGATGGCTGGAAACCTATGCTGTGCCCCATGCCACCGCCCGGAACACTATCTTGGGCCTTGAAAAGCAAGTCTTGTGGCGGCATGGCACCCCAGAAAGAATTGAGTCAGACAACGGGACTCATTTCCGTAACAATCTTATAGACACCTGGGCCAAAGAGCATGGCATCGAGTGGGTATATCACATCCCCTATCATGCACCAGCTTCGGGGAAGATTGAACGATATAATGGATTGCTAAAAACCACACTGAAAGCAATGGGTGGTGGAACCTTCAAACATTGGGATACGCATTTAGCAAAAGCCACCTGGTTAGTCAACACTAGAGGATCTGCCAATCGAGCTGGTCCTGCGCAATCAGAACTTCTACGTACTGTAGAAGGAGATAAAGTCCCTGTAGTGCACATGAGGAATATACTCGGGAAGACAGTTTGGGTTATTCCTGCCTCGGGTAAAGGTAAACTCATTCGTGGGATTGCTTTTGCTCAGGGACCTGGGTGCACTTGGTGGGTGATGCAGAAGGACGGGGAAGTCCGATGTGTACCTCAAGGGGATTTGATGTTGGGTGAAAATAGATGATAAAATTAATTGAATTGCATGATATTAATTGCTGAATAACCCTGTCCCTGCATACCATCATTGCTATGGTTGTCACATTGTACTAATGTCATTATATTAAGAATCATCCAGGTTAATGAAGAATGAACTTCGTCAGAATCCAAACACCCAGCAACTTCTTCGAGATCAACATCTTCAACCTGCAGAGGGCGGCTGGATACACCAACTACGAGCTCCAGATGCCACACGCAACAAAGACTACATGTCATCCGTTCTACCGACTGAGCGAATTCCACGTCATCTTTCCTGCCGAGAGACTGTTGTAACAGATGAAGACACATTTTGGAGGGATGACCCATGGCTAAGGGAATAGTATATATGTAAGATTTGAGCATGACGTGCATGGTATGGAATAAGGGGTGGATACTGTCCTAGTTTTAGCTGGGACAGAGTTTTTAACAGCTAGAAGAGCTCTGTGTTTTGGTTTTACTCAGAGGCTCACTCTGAGAAGAATGCTGATAGCAAGCTGATGTTTGTGGTTGGAAGTGAAACTCCAAGGACTTTTCAGTGTGCCGGAGTGCAGAAACACGGCGGGATAAGGGGGGAGCATAGCTGGGACAAGGGGGACACGATTCCCCTTGTGATTTGTGGTGGAACTTAAGATTGAGGGCCAAACTGGCCAATTAGTATTCCATATCATGCAGCGTCATGCCCAGTATAAAAGTGAGGGTCAGCTGGGAAGAAGGGCTTTTGCGCTTTTGCTCTTTCGCGCTTGCTGCGCTGTTGCTCTGTTGTTTTTCTTTCTTTTTTTTTCTCTCTCTCTCTCTCTGCCCCTCTCTATTTCGGGGCCTCGCGTTCGTCCGGGATTGCAGCTTCGGGACGAGACGGGCTTCACATACGAGGGGGTGGTGAGCACCTACACTGTATTAAATCATCTGTATTAAATCATTCTTATCTCAACCCACGGGTTTCCCGTTTCTCCTTTAATTCTCTCCCTCATTCCTGGGGGTGGGGGAGGGGGAGTGACCGGCTGTGTGTGTGGGGGGGGGTTTCAACCTGACTCACGACAGGTCCGTGGCATTGGAAGGGGTATCAGCTTTTGCCATCTGCGTGCCACTTGACTGAACATGTATCACAACAGTGTAGTTCAAACAGTACTGGACAGCATAACAAAGGAAATTTGTCATTTGAGAAGAAAAGGCTTTTATGCTCTTAACAGCATATCATCCAGATTAATTGTTAGCTCTTATTAGTAAAGTAGAACGATGTTGAAAGCTTCCCAATTGTCTTTACTAAAACTCCTTTCCAATAACTTAAGATAGTTTAAAAAAAAAAAAACCATATAAGAGAAGAACGCCTGAAGCACAAGGAAGTGAGGCTCCTTTGACCAGATACCCTTAAAGGAACAGACACTCTCCTTCCACATACCCCTACAGACACACCTTTGGTACCTCAACTACCTGGTCTCTCAGAGGGAGAGTCAGTAGTAGGACTGCTGCAGGCATCACCTCAATTGGTGCCAGTGGCAACCCAAATGGTACACCGACAGCAATATCGGACCAAAAGGGATTTGCTTGGTCCCATATACGGTCTTATCAAAGAGCTTGAAAGTCAAGAGGTGGTTGCTTGAACCCATTCATCCTTCAACAGCCCCATCTGGCCAGTGTGAAAACCCAACAGGGAGATCAACCATACACTACTGTGGTTTGAATGAAGTAACACCACCCTTGAGTGCAGCAGTAGCAGATACGCTAGAACTACAATATGAACCCGAAGCGAAGAATGCTGCCTGGCATGAGACCATTTGTGGAATCATACACACAGTTACCATTGGGGCCCAGCCTTGATGATTTAAGCCTGTGTTATTGAGGAAGCTGGAAAACACTGATAAAGAGGGTAAAAGAGAAAAGGGAGTGTGAACAGCTGGTGCAGGGAGTGTGAGAAGCTAGCGCAGGAGTGTGAGAAGCTGACATGGGGAGTATGGGAAGATGATATAGAGCATGTTGACTACCGGCTTGATATGAGCCAACAGTGTGCCCAGGTGGCCAAAAAGGCCAATGGGATACTGGCGTGTATCAAGAATAGTGTGACCAGCAGGAATAGGGAAGTGATCCTGCCCCTGTACTCGGCACTGGTGAGGCCGCACCTGGAATATTGTGTCCAGTTTTGGGCCCCTCGCTTTAAGAGAGATATTGAGCTCCTGGAGCGAGTCCAAAGAAGGGCAACTAAACTGGTCAAGGGGCTGGAAAATAAAACTTATGAGGAGCGGCTGAGGGAGTTGGGGCTGTTTAGCCTGGAGAAGAGGAGGCTGAGGGGAGACCTGGTTACGGCCTATAAATACTTGAGAAAAGATGGTGGGGAGGTAGGGGAAGGGCTCTTTACATTAGTGATGGGTGATAGAACAAGAGGAAATGGGCATAAGCTTAGTCAGGGGAGATTCAGGTTGGATGTTAGGAAGTATTTCTTCTCTGAAAGGGTTGTCAGCCACTGGAATAAGCTGCCCAGGGAGGTGGTTGAGTCCCCATCCCTGGATGTGTTTAAGAATAGGGTGGATGAGCTACTTGAGGATATGGTTTAATGGGGATTAGGGATGGTTGGACTCGATGATCTCTAAGGTCTTTTCCAACCTAGAAATCTATGAATCTATGAATCTATGTGAGAAAATGATGTTTAGTTTAGCAGGTGGAAAATAGCTCCTTTTTAGGCATAGCCAATAGTAAAGTTAAAATATGTGCGTGCACTATTGTTTGTAACCAATCACAGCTGGGTGAGGGGCACGTGGACACATCGTGGCTAGAGTAGTAATCTATAAAAGCTGCCTGTATAATAATAATAAAGGTCACTCTGCTATCACATCTACGGAGTCCGTGCATTCAGCCGTCGCAACCATTGACATAGTTCATGTGTTTTTTTCTCAATTCCTCTGACACCTGAGTGTAAATGACAGTTTGCCTATACTGGGAAAGGAGCACAGTACACCTGGAACTGTCTGCCACAAGGATGGAAGCATAGCCCCATGTGGTAGGTTGACCTTGGCTGGCTGCCAGATGCCCACCCAGCCGCTCTCTCACTACCCCTCCTCAACAGGACTGAGGGAGAAAACAAGATGAAAAAGCTCGTGAGTCAAGACAAAGACACTTACTAATCACCGCCACAGGCAAAACAGACTCAATTTGGGGAAAAAATAATTTAATTTACTGCCAATTAAAATAGACTTGGATGGTGAGAAACAAACACAAAAATTAAAACACCACCTTCCCTCCCCCTCTCCCCCCCTTTTCCCAGGCTCAACTTCACTCCTTCATTCCCAGCTCCTCTACCTCCCCCTTCCTCTCCCCACAGAGCAGCACAGGGGGGATCATAGAATCATAGAATCATAGAATCATAGAATCATAGAAGTCACCAGAAGAGAACTCCTTTGAGTGGGGAACCGAGCAACAACAAGCCTTTGACCAGGTAAAACAAGAAGCAGCACGTGCGGTTGCCCTGGGGCCCATCAGAACCAGTCCAACTGTCCAAAACATACTATACACATCAGCAGGGAACAAAACAAGCCAGTGGAGTTTATGGCAGAAAGCACTAGGAGAGATCAGAGGAAGACCCCTTGGATTCTGGAGCCGAGGCTACCAAGCTGCCGACGAAAACTATATCCCGATGGAAAAAGCAATATTAGCCACCTATGAGGGAATGTGGGCAGCATCTGAAGTGGTGAGGACAGAATCACAACTGCTGCTGGCACCTCGGCTACCAGTTTCACTGGAATGCCCTCGACTCATCGTGTGGCAAGTGCTACCTGGAGTAAATGGACAGTCCTGATTACCCAGTGGGCTCAGAGATGTCCGGGCCTGATAGAAGAGCTGATGGAATGACCTGAAAAATCATGATTTTGGAGTCTCACCCAGGGTATTGCCACATGCTCAAGAAGCCTCAGGATATGACAAGCTATCTGAAGAAGAGCGCCAATATGCCCTGTTCACTGACAGCTCTTGACGAATTATTGGCAATCAGAGAAGACAGAAACCTGCCATTTGGAATCCTGTCCATTGGATGATAAAAACGGATGAAGGTGAAGGACAATCGAGTCAGTTCGCTGAAGTCCAAGCCATATGAATGGCCATCGATGTAGCATTACAGAGGAAATAGACTAGGTTATATCTTTATACTGACTCCTGGATGGTGGCCAACGCTCTCTGGGGCTGGTTCACACAGCAGAAACAGAGGAAGTGGCAGAGACAAGGAAAACCTATTTGGATGGCTAACTTGAGGGAAAACATTGCACAGGATTTGAAAAAACTTCATGTGCCAGTGTGACACATAAATGCGTGTACTGGGTCTGGCTGGGATGGAGTTAATTTTCTTCATAGTAGCCCCTATGGTGCTGTGCATTACATTTGTGACCAAAAGTGTTGATAACACACCGATGTTTTAGCTATTGACCAAAGAGTTATTCCATACCATATAACGACATGCACAGCAATAAAAGGCAGGGCAGGGAGGGAGTCTTTCCAAAGTAACCGTGGCTTGGGAACTGGCTGGGCTGCTGGTGGTGAATGATTTTTTTTGCATCACTTTTTTTTTTTTTTTTACTTTCTCCTCCCACTCCTTATTAAACTATCTTTATCTCGACCCACAGGTTTTCTCACTTTGGCCTTTCCAATTATCTCCCCCATCTCTTGGGGTGGGGGAAGTGAGCGAGCAACTGGGTAGGGGCTTACCTGCCAGCCAGGGTCAACCCACCACAATCCTTTTTGGCACTCACCATGGGGCTTGAGGGGTTTGAGATAACAACAGATTTGACTGTAGCATGCTAGATGGAATTTACAGTTGTTTTAGCTGTTGCTTGACAAGTTGTTACTTGCTGTTGCTGGTCGCGATGTTGACTTAATTGTTCTCAATGCTGGTTTATTTGTTCCTTTACCTGCTCCATGGCATACTTCCTCTCTTGCTGTACATCAAATTTGAGGGCTTGCTAAAGACTGGTTTTGGCTTCTGCAGTTTACTGTGCTGTTTATCACTTTGTTGTGTTTTGCCTCGCAGAGTTATGATAAAAGCACTGGCCTTGAGCCTAATCAGGTATTTGGGCCCTGCATTGCTGCTGTCCCAGTACTTCAGGAATCATCTGGTGGAGAGAATTAAAAATTACACCTTTTTCCTCTTCTCTGAAAGCAAATTTGTGGAGGAAACAAAAAATGGCACCTTCCCCTTCTTCTCCTGCGGTATAGATATTTTCTGCCTTGTTACAATGGCTCTTCAGTTTCTTAAACATCCTTGGGTAATCAGAATGCTCATATTGATGTGTGTCAATGTCGTGGTTTAACCCCGGCCGGCAACTAAGCACCACACAGTCGCTCGCTCGCTCCCCCTCCAGTGGGATGGGGGAGAGAATCGGAAGGGTAAAAGTAAGAAAACTCATGGGTCGAGACAAAGACAGTTTAATAGGTAAAGCAAAACCTGCACGCACAAGCAAAGCAAAACAAGGAATTCATCCACTACTTCCCATCAGCAGGCAGGTGTTTAGGGCCATCTCCAGGAAAGCAGGGCTCCATCACGCGTAATGGTTACTTGGGAGGACAAACGCCATCACTCCAAATGTCCCCCTCTTCCTTCTTCTTCAACGCAGCTTTTATTGCTGAGCATGATGTCATATGGTATGGAATACCCCTTTGGACAGTTGAGGTTGGCTGTCCCAGCTGTGTCCCCTCCCAACTTCTTGTGCACCCCCAGCCTACTCACTGGTGGGGTGGTGTAAGTGTGGTGGGTTGACCCTGGCTAGATGCCAGGTGCCCACCAAAGCTGCTCTATCACTCCCCTCCTCAGCTGGACAGGGGAGAGAAAATGTAACGAAAGGCTTGTGGAGTGAGATAAATTGGAAATTAATTTAATTTATTGCCAATCAAATTAGAGTAATGAGAAATAAAAACTAAATCTCAAAACACCTTCCCCCCACTCCTCCCTTCTTCCTGGGCTCAACTTCACTCCCAATTTTCTCTACCTCCTCCCCCCGAGCGGCGCAGGGGGACAGGGAATGGGGGTTGCGGTCAGTTCATAGAATCGTAGAATGGGTTGGGTTGGAAAGGACCTCAAAGATCATCTAGTTCCAACTCCCCTGCCATGGGCAGGGGAACCTTCCACTACACCAGGTTGCCCAAAGCCTCATCCAACCTGGCCTCGAACACTTCCAGGGATGGGGCATCCATAACCTCTCTGGGCAATCTGTTCCAGTGCCTCACCACCCTCAATGTAAAAAAATTTTTCCTTATATCTAATCGAAATCTTCCCTCTTTCAGTTTAAAGCCATTGCCCCTTGTCCTATCACTACAGGCCCTTGTAAAAAGCCCCTCTCCAGCTTTTCTGTAGGCCCCCTTCAGGTACTGGAAGGCTGCTATAAGATCGCGCCGAAGCCTTCTCTTCTCCAGGCTGAACAGCCCCAACTGTCTCAGCCTGTCTTCATGGGAGAGGTGCTCCAGCCCTCGGATCATTTTTGTGGCCCTCCTCCGGACCCGCTCCAACAGCTCCATGTCCTTCTTGTGTTGGGGACTCCAGAGCTGAACACAGTACTCCAGGTGGGGTCTCACACGTTATCTCTGCTGCTCCTTCCTCCTCAGGGGGAGGACTCCTCACACTCCTCTCCTGCTCCAGCATGGGATCCCTCCCATGGGAGACAGCTCTCCACGAACTTCTCCAAGGTGAGTCCTTCCCATGGGCTGCAGTTCTTCACGACCTGCTCCAGTGTGGGTCCCCCACAGGGTCACAAGTCCTGCCAGAAAGCCTGCTCCAGTGTGGGCTCCTCTCTCTCCACGGTTTCACAGGTCCTGCCAGGAGCCTGCTCCAGCGTGGGCTTCCCACGGGGTCACAGCCTCCTTTGGGTGCATCCACCTGCTCTGGCGTGGGGTCCTCTACGGGCTGCAGGTGGATATCTGCTCCACCGTTAACCTCCATGGGCTGCAGGGGGACAGCCTGCCTCACCATGGTCTTCACCATGGACTGCAGGGGAATCTCTGCTCTGACGCCTGGAGCACCTCCTCTCCCTCCTTCTTCACTGACCTTGGTGCCTACAGAGTTGTTTCTCTCACATATTCTCACTCCTCTCTCCCAGCTGCTTCTGCGCAATAGTTTTTACTCCTAAAATAGTTTTAATAGTTTTTATCACAGAGGCGCTGCCACCATCGCTGATTGGCTCGGCCTTGGCCAGCGGTGGGTCCGTCTTGGAGCCGGCTGGCATTGGCTCTATTGGACATAGGGGAATCTTCTAGCAGCTTCTCACAGAGGCCACCTCTGTAGCCTCCCCTGCTACCAAAACCTTGCCATGCAAACCCAATACAGTAAGAAGCAGAAAAGGCCTTGACGCTGTGTAAGCACTGCTCAGCAGTAACTAAAATATCCCTGTATTATCAACACTGTTTTCAGCACAAATCCAAAACATAGCCCCATACTGATAGGGAGATAGGTATAGGAGTAGGCATAGAATCATAGAATCATAGAATGGTTAGGGCTGGAAGGGACCTTCAAAGGTCATCTAGTCCAACCCCCCTGCAAGGAACAGGGATATCTCCAACTAGATCAGGTTGCTCAGGGCCTTGTCCAACCTGGCCTTGAACGTCTCCAGGGATGGAGCA
Organism: Tauraco erythrolophus; assembly: GCF_009769465.1. Classification (NCBI taxonomy): domain Eukaryota; kingdom Metazoa; phylum Chordata; class Aves; order Musophagiformes; family Musophagidae; genus Tauraco; species Tauraco erythrolophus. The sequence continues at coordinate 19,532,499 of NC_141497.1, forward strand.
TCCACCACCTCTCTGGGCAACCTGTTCCAGTGTTCTACCACTCTCATAGTAAAAAATTTTTTCCTAATATCCAACCTGAACCTACCTCCCTCTATTTTAAAACCATTACCCCTTGTCCTATCATAACTGGCCCTCCTGAACAGCCTCTCCCCATCTTTCCTGTAGGCCCCCTTGAGGTACTGGAAGACCGCTATAAGGTCACCCCGGAGCCTCCTCTTCTCCAGGCTGAACAGCCCCAACTCTTTCAGCCTGTCCTCATAGGAAAGGTGCTCCAGCCCTCTTATCATCTTCGTGGCCCTCCTCTGGACCCTCTCCAACTGGTCCATGTCCTTCTTATGTTGGGGGCTCCAGAACTGGACGCAGTACTCCAAGTGAGGTCTCACAAGGGCAGAGTAGAGGGGGAGAATCACCTCCCTCGACCTGCTGGCCACACTCCTCTTGATGCAGCCCAGGACGCAGTTGGCCTTCTGGGCCGCAAGAGCACATTGCCGGCTCATATTGAGCTTCTCGTCCACCAGTACTCCCAAGTCCTTCTCCTCAGGGCTGCTCTCGATCCAATCACCACCCAGTCTGTATTTATGCCTGGGATTGCCACGACCCAGATGTAGGACCTTGCATTTGGCCTGGTTAAACTTCATGAGGTTGACACGGGCCCACCTCTCCAGCCTGTCAAGGTCCCTCTGGATGGCATCCCTCCCTTCCAGCGTGTCAACGGCACCACACAGCTTGGTGTCATCGGCGAACTTGCTGAGGGTGCACTCCATGCCACTGTCCACGTCACCGACAAAGATGTTGAAGAGGGCCGGGCCCAACACGGACCCCTGAGGGACGCCACTCGTGACCGGTCTCCACTTGGACATTGAGCCGTTGACCACTACTCTCTGAGTGCGGCCATTGAGCCAATTCCTTATCCACCGAGTGGTCCATCCATCAAACCCATGACTCTCTAATTTAGAGAGAAGAATGTCGTGCGGGACAGTGTCAAAAGCTTTGCACAAGTCCAGGTAGATGACATCCATTGGTCGACCCTTGTCCACCGATGCTGTCACCCCATCGTAAAAGGCCACCAAGTTGGTCAGGCACGATCTGCCTTTGGTGAAGCCATGTTGGCTGTCACCCACCACCTCCTTGCTCTCCATGTGCCTTAGCATGGTTCCCAGGAGAATCTGCTCCATGACCTTGCCAGGCACAGAGGTGAGGCTGACCGGTCTGTAGTTGCCCGGGTCCTCCTTGTTCCCCTTTTTAAAAATGGGGGTTATGTTCCCTCTCTTCCAGTCATCGGGGACCTCGCCAGACCGCCACGACTTCTCGAATACAATAGCCAGTGGCTTGGCAACTTCATCCGCCAGTTCCTTCAGGACCCGCGGATGGATCTCATCAGGTCCCATGGACTTGTGCACCTTCAAGTTCCTCAGATGTTCTCGAACCTGCTCTTCAAGTACAGTGGGCGGTGGTTCATCCTCACGGTCCCTGCTAGTTCTTTCCACAGCTTGGGTGGTAAGACAAGAGGCTTTACCATTGAAGACTGAGGCAAAAAATTCATTGAGTACCTCAGCCTTCTCTATGTCCCGGGTAACCAGAGCACCAGTATCCTTCCGGAGGGGGCCTACATTCTCTTTGGACTTCCTTTTGTCCCCTACATACCTATAGAAGCATTTCTTGTTGCTTTTTATATCCCTTGCCAAATTCAATTCCTTCAGGGCTTTAGCCTTCCTCACTTGATCCCTGGTCACTCTTACAGCTTCTCTGTATTCCTCCCAGGCTATCTGTCTCCGCTTCCACCCTCTATAGGCTAACCTCTTCATTTTCAGTTGGTCCAGGAGCTCCTTGCTCATCCACGCCGGCCTCCTGGTCTTTTTGCCCGACTTGTTCTTCGTCGGGATGCACCTCTGCTGAGCTTGGAGAAGGTGCTCCTTGAATGTGGACCAACTTTCCTGGGCCCCTTGTCCCTCCAGGGCCACCTCCCACGGCACTTTGCCCATCAGGTGCTTCAAGAGGCCGAAGTCCGCCTTCTTGAAGTCTAGGGTACAGAGCTTGCTGAATGGTTTCCTTGCTGCCCCATGGATCTTGAACTCCACTGTGTCGTGGTCACTGCAGCCAAGGCTATCCTTAAGTTTCATATCGCCCACCAGTCCCTCCCTGTTGGTGAGCACAAGGTCAAGCATGGCACCCCTCCTTGTCGGCTCCTCTATCATCTGCAGGAGGAAGTTGTCATCCACGCATTCCAGGAACCTCCTGGACTGCCCGTGCCCTGCCGTATTGTCTCTCCAACAGATGTCAGGGTGGTTGAAGTCCCCCATGAGGACCAGGGCTTGTGACCGCGAGGCTGCTCCTATCTGGCTATAAAGCGCCTCATCTGCTCTGTCCTCCTGGCCAGGTGGCCTGTAACAGACTCCTACCGTAACATCCCCTATCCGTCCCCGTCCTCTAATCTTGACCCATAAGCTCTCTGTCAGCTCCTCCTCCGACCCCAGGTGAAGCTCCACGCACTCCAGCCGGTTGCTGACGTAGAGAGCAACACCCCCTCCTTGTCTCCCCTTCCTGTCCTTTCTAAAAAGCTTATACCCCTCCATGTTGACACTCCAGTCATAGGAGTCGTCCCACCACGTCTCCGTGATGCCAATAAGGTCGTAGCCCTGCTCATGTACACGCATCTCTAGTTCATCCTGTTTATTTCCCATGCTGCGTGCGTTGGTGTACATACACTTTAGCATAAGACCATATAAAACTATATTAGCTATTATTTCTATGGATAGGCATAAGAAAAGGCATAAGACTACATAAGACTGTGAAATACATAGCTCTGTGAAATAGCTCTGTGAAATGTTAGAAGTTATCAAATACTAATCCCTGCTTTGAAACACTAACTACCAGAAAAGAAGGCCGGTAAGAGAGACAAAATAAATGATGGCAAGGTTGTAACTCGTGACCCATAGGGAGAAAAACAGACAAATAAGAGAGATAAGGACTAACAAGAACTAACATTTGTCTCCAGACAATAACAAGTAGGAGACAACCAGATGTCCACTCAAGGACAGGCCAGGCTGGGAACCGGTTTGGCTCTGCAAGCTCAGCCAAGCCAGGAATTCTAGGGAAGAAGTGAAAAATACACAGTGAGGAAGACCCCTGCCCACGACCACCAGGAGGCATGTCAAGGAGGAGCCTGAGGCGGACCCTGAGGCGGGGGCTATGGAAATGATCTCCTGGGAGAGACTGCCCTTTTGGGGAGGGGGTTATGAGTATGTCTATATAAATACAAGAAAACTGCTACGGCAGGGGTGCACGTCTGTGGTGGAGCAATCCCCCGTGCACCCAGCGCTGCAATAAACATACCTACTTTACAACTTTCCAAGTTGTGGAGTCTGTTTCGGCACGTCAATACAAGCTACTATGAAGAAAATTAACTCTATTCCAGCCAAAATCAGTATGGTCAAGAATCTGTTTCTGGCTTTTCCCAGGCCTTGGGAAAGGTAGAATGGCATAATGGAGTCCTGAAAACCATGCTACAAGCCTGGGGAAAAGGGGGTATGAGAAACTGAGATGTTCATTTGGCAGAAGCCACTTGGCTTGTTGTCCTAGTTTTAGCTGGGACAGAGTTTTTAACAGCTAGAAGAGCTCTGTGTTTTGGTTTTACTCAGAGGCTCACTCTGAGAAGAATGCTGATAGCAAGTTGATGTTTGAGACTCCAAGGACTTTTCAGTGTGCCGGAGTGCAGAAACACGGTGGGATAAGGGGGGAGCATAGCTGGGACAAGGGGGACACGAATCCCCTTGTGATTTGTGGTGGAACTTAAGATTGAGGGCCAAACTGGCCAATTAGTATTCCATATCATGCAGCGTCATGCCCAGTATAAAAGTGAGGGTCAACCGGAAAGAAGGGCTTTTGTGCTTTGGCTCTTTTGCGCTTTTGCTCTTTTGCTCTTGCTGCGCTTTTGCTCTATTGTTTTTTTCTTTCTTTTTTCTCTCTCTCCCAGTACTCCCACTCTCGGAGCACTATCTCTCTGTCTCTCTCTGCCCCTCTCTATTTCGGGGCCTCGCGTTCGTCTGGGATTGCAGCTTCGGGACGAGACGGGCTTCGCATACGAGGGGGTGGTGAGCACCTACACTGTGTATTAAATCATCTGTATTAAATTGTTCTTATCTCAACCCACGGGTTTCCCGTTTATCCTTTAATTCTCTCCCTCATTCCTGGGGGTGGGGGAGGGGGAGTGACCGGCTCTGTGGGGGGGTTCAGCCTAACCCACGACAGTCTTAATTGGCGCCCAACGTGGGGCCCGAAGGGGTTGAGGCAACGATGTTGCTGGCTGGAATGCTGTTTGTTATGCTTGCATACATGTTACTGGACATGTATAATTTATTGCCTTATTTACCCTATATGATGTTAGGCGGAATGTTTATGCGGTTTTCTGGCTCTGGGTGTTGGACCGGCATGAAAAGTATGTTATCGGTAATTAAGGGTTTTGCTATACTGTACGGTGTAACTCTGATAAGATCATCGGTGCTGGGACCGGCTCAGTCCTTGTATTCGGCGGTGCAGAGGGGGATGGTGATGTGGAGCTCGTTTATTAATTTTGAGCGTCACCTGGCGGATATCATCGCCAATTATACCGGTGACTTTTCATTCACAAAAGCTTACGTTGATTTTGATAATGCCGAACATCATTGGAATAATTTAACCGGTTTGATTGTCCTGCAAGGTCTCCTGAATATATGTTTAATTATCTATATATTCAAAGTTAATCAGCCATTTAGGGGTGTATATCAATTTATTTCTTGGGTTATTGTGCTTGCCATCTCAACTCCCATGACAAGCACTATAGCTACTCAGACTACAACGGTATCAGTTGCCCCCGTAAGGAAAAGAAAATGTATACAAAAGTTAGAAGATGAAGAAGAGCAATCAGGGCCATCACAACAACCAAATGAGGAAGAGCAACCAGGGCCATCAGAGCAACCAGACAAAGAAGAGCAACCAGGGCCATCACAACGATTGGAGGAAGAGCAACCGAGGAAATGTGTGCGAAAGTCAGAACGCAGAGGAGAGGATGATGACGATGAAGAGCAACCAGGGCCATCACTAGAAATGAAGCGGGAACGTTCTGTTTCGCCCCAGAGAAAATCTCAATGGAGGAGGAGTGACATCATAGATGAGACTATAACCACCCGATCTCTAAAAATGAGCGAGCTGCGAGATATTCGAAAAGATTATGGCCGTCTAAGAGGTGAGCCCATTGTCTCTTGGTTGCTCAGATGCTGGGACATGGGAGCCAATAGTCTGGAGTTAGATGGTAATGAAGCCAGGCAGCTGGGAGCCCTTGCCATGGATGGAGGCATTGATAAAGCAATTGGAAGGCAGACACAAGTCCGCAGCCTCTGGAGACGGCTCCTGGCAGCTATAAAGGAAAGGTATCCCTACAAGGACGAGGTGCCATTTAATGTAAGCAAGTGGACCAACATAGAAAAAGCTATTCAGTATCTGAGAGTACTGGCTGTGCGAGAGTTGATTTATTTTGACTCGAGAAGCGGACCAAGACTCGAAGATCCAGATGACGTCCGGTGCACACGACCAATGTGGCAGAAGATTATACGGAGTGCGCCAGCAGCATATTCCACCTCATTGGCAATAATGGACTTCGGAGACGATGAAGCACCACTATCCGTAGGTAATCTGGTCACCTACCTCCGACGATATGATGATAATACTTCTATACGAACCTGTGTTGCGGCTGTGGAAAAGCTGTCTGAGGAGGTCCGAAAATTAAGAGAAAAAGTAGATTTCCCACCACCTGAACGTTCTAGAATTTCAGCTGTTAGAACCAGGCATTACCCTCCTCGAGAGAGACAAGAGAGACGGTACAGATCACGGGGTGAGCTGTGGTTTTACCTCCGTGATCATGGAGAAGACATGAGAAGGTGGGATGGAAAACCCACCTCCGCTTTAGAGTCAAGGGTACGCCAGTTGGGAGGAAGAACCAACAGAAATAGAATTTTTTGCAATTCCTCCAGGACAGCTGTTGCCCCAGTCTACAGTGAGCAGTCCACTAGTCAAAATGGGAGGGCTGATCCTCCTAGCCACCCTGACTCTAATCCTGCTGATTCCTCTGATGAGTCTGATAACAGGCATTAGAGGGGCCCTGCCTCCAGCCAGGTGGAGGAGAGGGATAATCGAGTTTACTGGACTGTGTGGATTCGGTGGCCTGGCACATCAGACCCCAAAAAGTATAAGGCTCTAGTGGATACTGGTGCCCAATGCACCTTGATACCATCGAACTTCAGAGGGGCAGAATCCATCTGTATTTCTGGAGTGACAGGGGGGTCTCAACAACTGACTGTGTTAGAGGCTGAAGTGAGCCTAACTGGACAGCAGTTGTAAAAACACCCTATTTTGGGTGGGGGAGGGGGTTCAGTCTAACCCACGACACTTGTAAATACTGGAGAGGCATCATCCCAACCAGGCCCAGGACGGGCTAGACTTGTGTTACCTCCCTAAGTCCAACTCTCCCCTTTTAGATTGGAGGCTTGAGACATAGCTGATCGAGATGGTTATACTTGCTGATTAAGTGACACACCTTTAAAAAGCTAATGATACCTTAGTTGGCTAAAAAACTAATCACTATTATTAGTAATATTACTACACAATTATATCACCACAAGTAATATTGAGTTATGATCCTATTGCTTATTAGCAGTATCGTTATTGATACACAGCTATATTACTATAAAGAAAACTTCTAAAACACACACATAAGTGCTATTAAGTTGCAATTCTATTGCCTTTCCTCCTGCACTTAGTAGTAAGGCACAAGTCTATCCCTCCATACAAGTTTATTCCTTCTTACTCTATCCTCCCACACCAAGTGGGACTGATTCTAACTCTTCCAGACTTAGGCCTGATGGAGAGTCCAGCAGGTTGTCCAAGGGGGTTCCCTATGGCGTCCTGGAGAGCTTGGGTCTGCAGGTCAGCTTCACCACCGTCTGTAGGCCTCTGTACTTCTACCATTGTGAAATCCCCCAGTTCTTTGTCCTCCACCTGATTTTATACCTTGTTCCCCATTTTTTCTTTTCCTGAACACACCTTTTAACCACCTCTGCAGCCTCCTTTTCTTCACTCAAACACGTCCCAAACAAGCAACCCGCCCCTAATTACTTTTTCCTCGTGGGTCCCAATTCTGTTACATCTGTACCCAAATTTGGTGTTTCCAATGCTGTTACCTAGGCAATTTTGGCCTAATATGGTATTACGGTATTACTGATACAGTTACCTAGATGAAGATGGCCTTCCATCCTAAGACTCCTGTACTGGGTCTGGCTGGGATGGAGTATTTTCTTCATAGCAGCTTGTATGATGCTATGTTTTAGATTTGTGACCAAATCAATGCTGATAACACACCAATGTTTTAGCTATTGCTGAACAGCGGTTACACAGCGTCAAGGCCTTCTCTGTTTCTCACTCTGCCCAGTGAACAGATTGGGCGTGCGCAAGAGGTTGGGAGGGGACACAATCAAGACAGCTGACCCAGACTAACCAAAGAGATATTCCATGCTGTATAACGTCATGCTCAGTAATAAAACGGAGAGGAGAGGGATTTAGGTAGGTTAGCCATCTTTTGCTCAGGAACTGACTGGGCATCGGTCTACCCATGGGAGGTGGTGAGTGATTGCCTTTGCATCGCTTGTTTTGGTTTGTTTTCTTCCTGTTCTCTTCCACTTCTCCTTTGCTTATTAATTTTTATCTCGACCCATGAGTTTTCTTGCTTTTACTCTTCTTTTCCTCTTCCCCCGTTCCACTGTGGGTGGGGGGTGGGGAGCGAGTGAGCAGCTGTGTGATGCTTAGCTGTCTACCGGGGTTAACCCACAACAACTCCCTTCTGACTCTATGGTCCATGCTGGTTATATTTCGTCTCCATTATATGCTTTTTGGACAAAATTATCTTACTTTAGCCTTGATACCCCCTACCTACTCCTAATTAAGCACAAGCAGTTTGCATACCAAAGCAATGACATAACTCAGTTAGTGCTCACACCATACTTCTGCCCTTGAAGAGTTTTCATCACACCTCGGGTTCCTATTGGAGGCCTTAGCTAGTTTTGAAGCCTAATATTCCAGTGGGACCTCTTGCTCACAGCCTGTCAGAACAGCAGCTGGAGATAAGTTTCCAATCGTGACAGGCTACGATTGGATGGGAAACATGATTGTTTGGGCTGTCACCCCCTCAGGGAAAGGGAAAACGTGGGGGGGGGGGGGGGGGGGGGGGGCAGTAGTGTTTGCACATGGACCGGGGCATACAGCATGAGTAATATTACAAAACAGAGAAATTAAATGTGTACCTACACACACACTGACTGTAATTAATCCCCTGTGAACCTCATCATATACAGGAAGATGAACCCTATTTTGGTATGGACAGTAGTCTGGACTTTGACCTTAACGGTGGCACAAACGACCGCCCCCCAGTGCTGGTCGCAAGCTACCATGCCACTGTGGAATGAGAGGGAATCACATGAAATGAACCGTAACAACAACAAAAATATACTGGAGGATTCACAGTATGGTAGGAAATTGAAGGGAAATATGTTACTGTATAGTAATCCCTAATGATAATACAACCCAGTTAACTCAGAATAGCAGCCAGAGCGGAGTAGGTAAAAATGAAGCCTGGTATGTCAGCTATATTAGTGAACATAAAGGACTGCTCATCAGTATGATGACTTGACTTAATTGGACCACCAATTTCACAAGTATTTATAAATGTACCCAAAACAATCTAAGATTAGAATTTAAATATGAGACCCTATCTAATGGAAGAAACACAAACCAACACTAGTGAATTGACCTCAATATTATCTTGGCAAAGAACATGGTGAACCCCACAATTTGTAACACCACCCTCCAATATGTTTACCACAGGCAAGTGGCAAACTTTACTTGGAGTAATCCAATAAGAGAAAGAGTACCACATCAAGTGGGACTGGAATGTCAGTTGACACAATACCACCTATGTGCCTTTTATTATAAGGATTCAACATGCCATGTTCCCTGAACAAGGTATCCACAGAAGAACTAAGAGAGACATATCAGGAATTCTAGGACTTGGAGGAGTTGCCCTAAACACCATGGATATCCAAGCCCTCCAAGCCCAGCTGCAACTGGTTGGACAACTAACCTCTCAGTGCCTTGAGGGGCTAGCTAAAGCTGCTATCCGATTAGAAATGACTCACCTCTAATTGCACTGAATAGAAAGATAGACCTGGGAAGTAATGAAAAACACATCTAAGACTTTCTACTGGTGTTCGGAATGACTCTTTGGACACTACCTGCCAAAGTATGCAACTGGCCATTTTAACAAGTATGGTTAATCTGCGAAGGAAAACATTGGGATAGCGGAGCCCGTGTGTTACATCTTCCTAATACTTCAATAGGAGAAATACTTAGCTGTGAGCTGCACACCTAAGATGCGAGGGCACTTCCAAGAATTAGGTGGAAAAAACAACCTGTGTGGGCTACATACATCCAAGGAGTGGAATTACCAGTCATAATGGCTGGTCAGTTATGGACTCATAGCTTGACATCTCCATGGCTATGAATAGACAGTGAACAAAACAAAATTGTCCCTGTAGACATTTGAGATAGGGTTCTATGCATTAATAATCACTCTTTCACAGAGGCAATAAATTGCCAAACTCCTTCACGTGGATACAATTACTGCATAGTAATTAATGTGTGCGTTTAGTCTGTCCTGACCTAAACCACGACACTGCCTCTCTCTCTTAGCCTCTCTTCCCCTGTCCCTCCTTTTGCCCTCTCTCCATCTTCCCCTTCTCTCTCTCCCTCTCTCTGCCTTCCCTCTCTCTCTGTCCCCGATGTTAGGGGTTTCTGAATCCAACAGCCTGAGAGAAGCAAGGCTGCCACAGCTCCACGTCCCCAGGCCCAACCAGTAGCGAGGCTAAGCATGTATTCCCAGTAGGCACACAAGCAAACAGAGGTATACAATACAAATAAACATACACACTGTGGTGGGTTGACCTTGGCTGGCTGCCAGACCCCCACCCAGTTGCTCTCTCACTCCCCCTCCTCAGCAGGACAAGAGGAGAAAATAAGATGGAAAAGCTCATGGGTCAAGATAAGGACAGGCAGATCACTCACCAATTACCATGATGGGCAAAACAGACTCAACTTGGGGAAAAATAATTTAATTTGTTGCCAATTAAAAAGAGAGTAGGATGGTGAGAAACAAAGACAAAACTAAAAACACCTTCCCCCCACCCCACCCCTTCTTCCCAGACTTTGCTCCTTTGTTCCTGACTCTTCTACCTTCTGCCCCCATGAGCGGTGCGGGGGGAAGTGGGAAATGGGGGGTTGCGATCAGTTCATAACAGTTCATCTCTGCTGCTCCTTCCTCACGTTTTTCCCTTGCTCCAGCGTGAATCTTTTCCATGGGGTACAGTCCTTCAGGAACAGACTGCTCCATCATGGGTTCCCCACGGGCCGGTCGTCCTGCTCTGGCATTGTTTTCTCAGCATTCAACACCCTTAAATATGTTTTTGCAGAGGCGCTGTAAAGTCATCAGAGTGATTCAGTATTGGTGCACAGTCAGTCCATTTTGACTGTTGCTGAGCTGGCTGGAACTGGCTATGACCAGCATAGGGCAGTCCATGACCTCCTCCTACACAGGTCATCCCTGCAGCCTTCCCCTGCTACCAAAACCTTGCCAATTATGCCCAAAACGTCTCTCCAACCCTTCCCCTATGTGCTAACCCCTCCAATCCCAACTCTCACCCCAACCCCAAATCCTCCAAGCCCATCTTTACCCATCAACCCCTCCAAGCCCAACCCCCTAGCCTAACCTCCAAGTCCTTTAACTCCCAAACATACCCCAACCATCAACCCATCCAAGCCCAAAACTTCCACTAATAGTCAACGCCGACTCTTTCTCTAACCCATCAACCTCTTCCAAGCCCTGACACATCCCCTAACTGCCAACCCCTCTGGCTCCAATCCTCCCCCTATCCATGAAGGACTCCAAAGTCCAACCCATTCAAGTTCATCAACCCCTCCAAGCCCAACTCTTACCTTGCCACCAAACACCTCCAAGCCCAATCCTTACTCTGCCTGCCAACCCCTCCAAACCCTCAAAGCCCAATCCTTACCCTGTCTACCCATCCCTCCAATCCCAACGCCTACCCTATCCACCAAGTCCTCCAAGCTCGATCCATATCCAGACAGTTGAGCCCTCAAAGATCTACCCTTAAACCTAGCTGCTCACCCCTCTAAGCCCAACCCCTCCAGGCCCATCCCTTAACCCTAAGTACCAAGCACTCTAAGCCCAAACCTTACCCTATCCACCAACTCCCTCTCAGCTCAACCTCTAGTCTAAACCCCAACTCCTCTAATGGCCAACATCTCTAACCATCAACCCTCGTAGACCCAAGGCCTAGCCAGCCCGCCAACCCCAACTTTTACCCTTTCTGCCAACTCCTCCAAGCCCAATCCGTACCCCTAGCCTCAAACCCAACTCCCAGCCTAACCCCCAACTCCTCTAAACACAAGGCCTAGTCTAACCACCAAACTTGCTAGCGCCAATGCTCTATGCTAACCGCACCCCTCTAACCAAACCCCTTACCCTAACCGCTGGCCCCTCTGAGCCCAACCCTCAGCCTGACCCCCCCAACTCCTTAAACTCCGACACTTTCCCCAACCCCAAATACTCCAAGCCTAACCCTTTGCATGCCCGTCAACTCCTTCAACTTCACCCCTTCCAAGTACAGCCCTTATCCTACCCACCAACCCCTGCCTGCCAAACTCAAATAGCCCAACCCTTACCCTAACTCCAAATCCCCCAAGCCCAACCCTTACCCTTCCCACTAACCCCTCCAAGCCCATCCCTCCCAAGCCCATTAACCATTCCACATCCAACCCCTCAAAGCAAGTCAAACCTCTCCAAGACCATCCCCTCCAAGTCCAATCTGTACTCTATCCAATCCCTCCAGCTCCAACCCTTCTCCTTCCCACCCCTCCAAGCCCAATCCTTTCCCTGCTCACCAACCGCAACTCATAACCTACCAGTAACCCCTCTAAGACCAATTCTTACCCTACTCACCAACTCTTCCAAGCCCAACCCATACCCTACCTGACAACCACTCCAAGATCACCCCTTACCCTGCACACCAACTCCTCCAAGCCAAAACCCTACCCTACCAGCCCACCTCTCTCATGCCCAACCCTTATACTCTCCCCGCCAGTCCTTGTCCACTCCAACACAATCTTGCAGTCAAATTCTCTTGAGCACCTACAATGCCTTTTGCAGTAAATTCTTGTCACACGCCAACCCAAGCTCTGGGCTTCCCCATACACACCAGCCAAAACTCACTTCTACTGCTAAGCTCTCATCTGAACCGTGCACCTCTTAAGGGCACACAGCCATTGCCCACACCAACATAAGTCCTCAGAGCCAACTTCTCTTTCCTGCATACGCCTTGTCTTCCACAGCCTGTTCTGTTGCACTCTGACTGCAGTTGAGCACCTTGCTTCCCCTTGCTTGACAGCTGAAACTCATGTCTACCACTAAGTGCTCATCTCAACTGCTCACTTAAAAAGGATACACAGCCGCTGCCCGTACCAACACAAGTGCTCACAGCCATTTTCTCTTTCCTGCCTACAACTGCCTTCTGCAGCTAATTCTTGTTGCGCTCTGACTGAAGCTCTGGGCACTCTCCTCGCTCACCAGCCAGAAACCATCTTTACCAACAAGCTGTTCTCTTGACTGTGCAAAGACCTGCAGATACTGCCCATGTCAGCACAATATTCACAGCCAAATTCTCCTACCTGCCCACACTTCCCTTCTACAGCCCATTCTTGTCACAGTTCAAAACTCTTGTCTTGTAGCCAAAACTCTTGTCTTGTAACACAAGAATGGGCTGCAAACAGTAAGTGTAGTTGACAAGAGAACTTGGCTGTGAGCACTTGTGTTGGTGTAGGCAGCTAGCTGCATGTCTTTGTAAGGGTACGTGGAAGGAGAGTGTCTGCTCCTTTAAGGGTATCTGGTCAAAGGAGACATGTGGAATCATACGCACAGTTACAATTAGGGTCTGACTTTGATGATTTAAGTCTGTGTTCTTGACGAGTTGGGAAACACCGATAAAGAGGATAAAAAAGAAAAGGGAGTGTGAGAAGCTGACATAGGGAGTATGGGAAGCTGATATAGGGAGTGTGAGAAGCTGACGCTTAGCTTAGCAGATAGAAAATAATGCTTTTTTAGGCATAGCCAATAGTAAAGCTAAAATAGGTGTGTGCACTACTGGTTGCAACCAATCATAACTAAGCAAAGGGCGCGTGGACACATCGTGGCTAGAAGAATAGTCTATAAAAGCTGCTTGTAAACTGTAAATAAAGGTCTCTGGTATCACATCTACGGAGTCCGTGCATTCAGCCGCCGCAAATGGCGCCCGAACAAGGACCTGATATTCAAGCCGACTGACGGGCCTTTGAGTCACGGAGTGCAAGCGACAGGTGGCGGAGCCTGGCTGGACGAATCAACGGTTGAGAGCTGAGCGGTCCAGACCAAAATTATCAGCGGGATACGAGAGCTGAAGAGTCCAGACCAGTGACACCTGCAGGACGCAGGTGAGCAGCCGGGGACGATGGGGTCATCTATATCGGCCGAAGAAAAATCAATTGTTAACGTTTTTATAAAAATCCTTAGGAGACGGGGCGCAGCCGTTGATGAGACACAATTGTGTCTGTTGCTCGCATGGCTTAAAGGGAAGGGGGTATTTAAAGATTCAACAGAAGTTTTTAATGTTGACCCTTGGCGAGAGGCGAGACAAGTGCTGTTTGATGCTGCGACACACGGGGATTTGGCAGCGACCGGTTTACTAACAACCTGGCATCTGGTCTCGGACTCGCTACAACAGTTTAAAGCGGATCGCGCCACAGCGGCAGCCGTAAATGCCGCCACCAATCCCGCATTGCCAGCGACAGCCGTAAATGCTGCCACAGCCGTAAATGCTGCCACTAATCCTGTGTCACCAGCTGCAGTGGTAAATCCCGTGTCACCTACTACGGCAGGTGCTACAGCGAACGGGTGTGACATGTCAGCACCATCCCCCGATTTACCTCCGCCATCCCTCATCCCTGCTTCTACTTCTACAACTCCCCCCGCCTCCTCTCTCCCTCCCGCCGCGCCGCTCACTCCCTCTACTTCTACAACTCTCTCCTTCACAGACTTGTTGAGAGCTGTGATACCGCCGATTGAGACAGAGCCGTCACGGGCAAAAACTCAAGGACCAGGCAGAAAAGGAGGGAGAATATGACCTGGCGCAGCGTCTTGCTTGTCCGGTCATCAGAACTCCTGATGGGCGTGCTGATTACAGGGGATTAGAGTTTGGGCTAGTGAAAGAGTTAAGAAAAAGCGTATTGGACCATGGTCTTACTTGCCCTTACACCCAAGGGTTGCTGCAATCGGTAATGTTTAATTATGAACTTACTCCTTTCGACATTAAACAGATAGCAGCGCTCATATTCACACCCACCCAAAAGGTGATGTTTGAATCCCACTGGCGCTCTGCTTGCGAACTAAAGATGCTGGAGAACTTTGAGAGACAGGACGATGACCCACTGAGGGGTGCGGGCATCCCTCAGTTGATGGGAGAAACGCCTGTACATACTCCGCAATTGTAGGCACGCCTTAATCCAGCTATTCTAGCCCAATCCCGTCAGCTAGCATACCAAGCTATGCTGAAAACACCTGATACGGGAAAAGTCATGAATTCCTTTACGTCCATCCGACAGGGAGCTAATGAACCGTATACGCTTTTTATAGATAAACTAAAGGAAGCAATAGAAAAGCAGGTAGAGAATGAGGCGGCAAGAGAGGCGTTATTAATGAAATTAGCAGTAGAAAATGCCAATGCAGATTGCAAACGCATGTTAGAACCCCTTAGGAACCCCAATATCACTGAAATGATGGAGGCTTGTCAGAAGGTGGAGACGGTCCAACACAAAATGGAAACAACGGCAGCTGCCTTTGCAGCCGTGAGGGTGGATCAGATTTGTTATAGGTGCGGACAGCCTGGTCACTTTAAGCGGGATTGCCCTAAAATCCCTGAAAGCCCGGGAGTCTGCTCGAGATGTAAGAAGGGACGCCACTATGTTAGAGAATGTCGCTCTAAATATAGTCAAAAAGGGGGACTGCTGCTGGGAAACTTCAAGAAGAACGCGAGTTGTGGGCACACGCAGACACAAGTGTCCCGACGTATTCCCCAAGTGGATGCAGTCACCTCCGAGCGCGAACCACCGGCAGCGCAGGAATGGATGTGGCCACCCTCAGTGAAACAACAATAACGGATACTACAGTACATAAGATCCCAGTGGACGCAAAAGGGCCTGTGGGTCATGGATTAAGCGCACTGTTACTGGGACGATCAAGTACAACTGTACAGGGTTTATTTGTGTTGCCTGGAGTAATAGATGAGGATTTTGTAGGACAAATTCAGGCTATGGTTTGGACTCCTTCTCCACCTTGTACCCGCAGGAGCCCGAATAGCCCAATTAATACCCTTCCAGGGTCAACCTCTAAATATAGAAAAAAAGAACAAGGGAGACTGGGTGTTTCGGATCCACAGGTCCTGTGGTTCTATGGGTGCAACCGGTGACAGTACAACAACCTAAACTAACATGTACTGTGTGTAACGCTGAGGGCAAACCTAATACCATCACAATGATGGGAATGATAGATACTGGCACAGATGTCACAGTTATTTCCTCAGCAAAATGGCCTTCGTCATGGCCAGTATGACCGGTGGCCTCTGGCCTGTCGGGTATTGGAGACACTACCACATCATACCAGAGTGTTAACTTGATTCAGGTGGTGGGCCCCGGGGGACAGGTCTCCACAATACGCCCCTATGCGGTGGGGGTTCTGCTCATCCTGTGGGGAAGAGATGTGTTGGCCTCTCGAGGGGGTCACCATTGGAACTCAGCATTTTACATAGGGGTCACTGAAGCGCGGCCCACCGTTTCTGTTACGTGGCTAACAGATCAGTGGCCCCTTACACATTAAAAGCTCCGCACGCTGCATGAATTGGTTAATGAACAATTACAACAGGGGCATATTGTGCCAGCCACCAGTCCATGGAACACACCTGTATTTGTAACAAAAAAGAAAAACGGAAAGCGGAGACTGTTACATGACCTGCGGCAAGTAAATGCAGTAATGGAAGGCATGGGAGCCCTCCAACCCAGGCTCCCTTCCCCCACTATGATTCCAGCTAATTGGCCAATTACCGTATTGGATCTAAAAGATTGGTTTTTTGCCATCCCTCTTGCGGAGAAGGATGGGCCAAAATTTGCCTTTTCCATCCCTTCAATCAATCAGAGCAAACTCATGAAACGATATCATTGGGTTGTACTGCCACAGGGTATGAAAAACAGTCCCACTATCTGTCAAATGTATGTAGCATGAGCCCTCTCAGGAATAAGGCTTAAATATCCACAAATGTTGATCTATCATTACATGGATGATATCCTATTGGCTGGTCAGTCGCCCGATTTATTGGCAAGGGCAACTGAGGAAACAAGAGCAGCGCTTTCTGCGTATGGGCTACAGATCGCTCCGGAAAAGGTTCAAAAGGAGCAACCTTGGAAATATTTGGTGTGGAAAATCTCTATGTCAACTGTGCAACCTCAATGAATCACCCTGCGCACAGAAATACAAACCCTAAATGACCTTCAAAGGTTGTTGGGTACCATAAATTGGGTTCGCCCCTTGCTAGGCATTGATAATACTCAGCTCTCCCCTCTCTTTGATATGCTTAAATTCACCCTGACAGCTAACGCCAGAAGTGCAAAAAGCTCTAACCCAGGTAGAATTAGCAATTCAATCTCGACAAGCCTATAGACAAAAAGAAAATTCAGAGATTACATTAATGATCATTAATAATGTGAAACAGTCCTTAGGTCTAATAGAACAGTGGGATGAGGAACAACAAAATGATCCTCTGATCCTACTGGAGTGGGTATTTCTGTCACATCAGCCAACAAAAACCATTGTAACAAGAACTGAAATGATTGCTATGGTCATATGTAAAAGCAGAAAACGAATTGTACAAATTCAAGGTAGAGAACCGGTCTGTATCAGAATTCCACTCACGCAGGAACAGTTAGAGTGGTGCTTAGCGAATAGTGTCGCGCTACAGAATGCCTTTTTGGGTTTCACAGGGCAAGTGTCAATCCATTACCCCTCACACAAAACGTTGAGCGCCCTACAAGACCTTCCTCTACAGCTTCAACCTCGGTGTCGTCCTACGCCAGTTGAGGGAATCACGGTATTTACAGATGGGTCCAGAAAGACAGGGAAGGCCGCTATAGTATGGAAAGACGATAGCGGTTGGAACGAGGAGGTGCAAATTGTTAAAGGTTCACCACAAATTGTAGAGTTATCAGCCGTGGTTGCAGTATTCAGAAAATGGGAGGCAGCGTTCAACTTAATCACTGACTCACAATATGTCTGTGGGGTTGTTCAACGTATAGAATATGCTTGGTTAAAGGAAGTCAACAATGAACAATTGTTTTTTCTCTTTAAGGCACTGCTGTGGGAAGTCAACCATAGAATTAATGACTTCTATATCATACATATACGCAGTCATACTAACTTACCAGGTTTTATTGCAGAAGGTAACGCACGAGCTGATAGGCTCACTCTGCCAATTTGGTCATCCCCGGTGCCTGACAGGGTACAGCAGGCGACGACCTCCCATGCTTTTTACCACCAATCAGCGAAGGCCTTACGACGCCAATTTCACCTATCGTGGTCTGAGGCACGACAGATCCTGCAAATGTGCCCAGACTGTCAGCCGTTTGCTACCATTAGGCATACGGGAGATAATCCTAGAGGGTTACATGCGTTACAGCTCTGGCAAACGGATGTTACCCATGTCCCACAATTTGGACGACAAAAATATGTACACGTTTCCATTGATGCCTATTCTCACGCAATATGGGCCACAGCATGCACAGGAGAGAAATCCCGTGATGTGACACGACATTTTGTCAGTGCTTTTGCAGCGTTGGGGATGCCGCAACAGATCAATGGTCCCGCTTACGTAAGTCAAACAGTGCACCAATTCTTCCATCGCTGGGGAATCACCCATATCACTGGAATACCACATTCGCCCCAAGGCCAAGCAATAGTAGAACGCACTCATACGGTTCTCAAAACCATGTTAGAAAAACAAAAAGGGGGAATGCAGGACGAGCCCCCACAAAACAGGCTTAACAAAGCTACACCTTGAATTACCTAAATTTGCACGATCACGATGCGGACCCCCCTATTATAAGACATAGAATCATAGAATCATAGAATGGTTAGGGCTGGAAGGGACCTTCAAAGGTCATCTAGTCCGACCCCCCTGCAAGGAACAGGGATATCTCCAACTAGATCAGGTTGCTCAGGGCCTCGTCCAACCTGGCCTTGAACGTCTCCAGGGATGGAGCATCCACCACCTCTCTGGGCAACCTGTTCCAGTGTTCTACAACTCTCATGGTAAAAAATTTTTTCCTAATATCCAATCTGAATCTACCTCCCTCTATTTTAAAACCATTACCCCTTGTCCTATCACAACAGGCCCTCCTGAACAGCCTCTCCCCATCTTTCTTGTAGGCCCCCTTGAGGTACTGGAAGACCGCTATAAGGTCACCCCGGAGCCTCCTCTTCTCCAGGCTGAACAGCCCCAACTCTTTCAGCCTGTCCTCATAGGAAAGGTGCTCCAGCCCTCTTATCATCTTCGTGGCCCTCCTCTGGACCCTCTCCAACTGGTCCATGTCCTTCTTATGTTGGGGGCTCCAGAACTGGACGCAGTACTCCAGGTGAGGTCTCACGAGGGCAGAGTAGAGGGGGAGAATCACCTCCCTCGACCTGCTGGCCATGCTCCTCTTGATGCAGCCCAGGATGTGGTTGGCCTTCTGGGCCGCAAGAGCACATTGCCGGCTCATATTGAGCTTCTCGTCCACCAGTACTCCCAAGTCCTTCTCCTCAGGGCTGCTCTCGATCCATTCTCCGCCCAGTCTGTATTTGTGCCTGGGATTGCCACGACCCAGATGTAGGACCTTGCACTTGGCCTGGTTGAACTTCATGAGGTTGGCACGGGCCCACCTCTCCAGCCTGTCGAGGTCCCTCTGGATGGCATCCCTCCCTTCCAGCGTGTCGACGGCACCACACAGCTTGGTGTCATCGGCGAACTTGCTGAGGGTGCACTCCATGCCACTGTCCACGTCACCGACAAAGATGTTGAAGAGGGCCGGGACCAACACGGACCCCTGAGGGACGCCACTCGTGACCGGTCTCCACTTGGACATCGAGCCGTTGACCACCACTCTGAGTGCGGCCATTGAGCCAACTCCTTATCCACCGAGTGGTCCATCCATCAAACCCATGCCTCTCTAGTTTAGAGAGAAGAATGTCGTGGGGGACGGTGTCAAAAGCTTTGCACAAGTCCAGGTAGATGACATCCGTTGGTCGACCCTTGTCCACCGATGCTGTCACCCCATCATAAAAGGCCACCAAGTTGGTCAGGCACGATCTGCCTTTGGTGAAGCCATGTTGGCTGTCACCCACCACCTCCTTGCTCTCCATGTGCCTTAGCATGGTTCCCAGGAGAATCTGCTCCATGACCTTGCCAGGCACAGAGGTGAGGCTGACCGGCTTGTAGTTGCCCGGGTCCTTCTTGTTCCCCTTTTTAAAAATGGGGGTTATGTTCCCTCTCTTCCAGTCATCGGGGACCTCGCCAGACCGCCACGACTTCTCAAATACAATGGCCAGTGGCTTGGCAACTTCATCCGCCAGTTCCTTCAGGACCCGCGAATGGATCTCATCAGGTCCCATGGACTTGTGCACCTTCAAGTTCCTCAGATGTTCCCGAACCTGCTCTTCAAGTACAGTGGGCGGTGGTTCATCCTCACGGTCCCTGCTAGTTCTTTCCACAGCTTGGGTGGTAAGACAAGAGGCTTTATCAGTGAAGACTGAGGCAAAAAAGTCATTGAGTAACTCAGCCTTCTCTATGTCCCGGGTAACCAGAGCACCAGTATCCTTCCGGAGGGGGCCTACATTCTCCTTGGACTTCCTTTTGTCCCCTACATACCTATAGAAGCTTTTCTTATTGCTTTTTATATCCCTTGCCAAATTCAATTCCTTCAGGGCTTTAGCCTTCCTCACCTGATCCCTGGTCACTCGTACAGCTTCTCTGTATTCCTTCCGAGGAAGTTGTCGTCCACGCATTCCAGGAACCTCCTGGACAGCCTGTGCCCTGCCGTATTGTCTCTCCAACAGATGTCACTCCCTCACAAACAAAGGGGAAGAAGGTAAATGAGCAAAAGTATGGGTAAAATCATTATTAACACAAAGATGGGAGGGACCGTTTGAGTTATTAACCTGGGGTCGAGGATATGCTTGTGTTTCCACAGATAACGGCGTTAAGTGGGTCCCTGTGAGATGCGTGCGACCAGCCTTGAACTGCAACGATGAGACCACCTCGGACAACGTCAGGATAGACACGGATGAGTCTAGCGGATGTCAGCAACCCACCTCGGACAACGTCAAGATAGACACGGACGAGTCTAGTGGATGCCAGCAACCCTGTGATTCGGAATAATCATCTGGAACGCAGCACCACCAGCATTGGACTGGGAGCATCATGGACCAGAAAGTTTGGGACTGGAAGGGTGAGTGGGAGATCGAATTGCTTGTTTGATCTGTGGGACAGGGCTTGAGATTAATTGGGAAAGAACTAAGAAACAGTGTGAGAGGATATTTGGCTGAAAGTGGCAATGAATGTTTGTTACTTATTGTCGGGGATAATTATCCTAGAAATATGTTCCACAGCCAGAGCCATATGGACCTCGGTCCTGCAGAGAAGGAACATATAGGTAACAATGGCTAATGCCACAGGCCAGGACACTATCTGCTTGTCAATATCCTCAGCAGGTAACCCTTTCCGCACTTGCCTGATCGGATTGCCTACAGATAAGGTAAAGTCGTTATGTATCAGCACCATGCCAGGCGGCATAAGCGGCAGATTATGTTCCTCATGACACAATAACTGGGATGGATGGGTTACACACCTACCCTTACTTGGAGCAGAGCCGCAAGAGCTGGACCTCCTAGGATCGGTAAAAATGGATTACTGTCTATACTTTAACTACTCAGGATCAAATCAAACAGGGGTAGTTAGTATAAATGCCACCACAGATGTATATCGGAGTGCGGCTGCATGGTGCAATATTACCAGTCGCAATATTTCTAAATCTGCTAACGCACCATTACGCCTGCCACAAAGATTGTTCTTGATATGCGGGGATAGAGCTTGGCAAGGTATTCCTTCGCATATAAGGGGAGGTCCATGTACTATGGGGACTTTAGGAATGTATTTGCCTAATACCACCATGATCCTAAGTCATAGAAACACCCGGAATAAGCGAAGCACACACGCTTTTGATAGCCAGTGCGATTCTGGAGCTGAATTTTGGGATCCAGCAAAGATCATTGCAGCTTCAATATTCGCACCAGGAGTTGGAGTGGCACAGGCATTAACTACACTGAATAAATTGGGTTGTTGGCTTGCAAAACAAATTAATGCTACAGCTTCTGCTTTATCAATGCTTTTAACTGATGTAGATTCTATTAGACACGCTACACTGCAAAATCGAGCCGCCATAGAATTTTATTGCTAATGCATGGGCATGGTTGTGAGATACTGGGAGGAATGTGTTGTATGAACTTGTCTGATCACTCAGAATCAATTCATGAAACGATACAGAAATTGAAGGATCGGGTGAATGAATTACAGGTTCATCAAGACTGGTTGAGTAGCTTGTTCAAGGGTTGGGAATTACAGGTTGGTTAAAATCTTTAGTAAAGGCAGGCATTATATTACTAGTGGTCCTTTTATGCTTAATAATAATCGTCCCCTGCCTATTGTCATGCTTCCAGCGAATGGTACAGAGTACGGTTCATCAAGTGATGATCATAGAAAAACAAAAAAGGAGAATTGTGGAATCATACACACAGTTACAGTTAGGGTCTGACCTTGATGATTTAAGTCTGTGTTCTTGACGAGTTGGGAAACATCAATAAAGAGGATAAAAAAGAAAAGGGAGTGTGAGCAGCTGGCATAGGGAGTGCGAGAGGCTGACATTTAGTTTAGCAGATAGAAAATAATGCTTTTTTAGGCATAGCCAATAGTAAAGCTAAAATAGGCGCGTGCACTACTGGTTGTAACCAATCATAACTAAGCAAAGGGTGCATGGACACATCGTGGCTAGAAAAATAGTCTATAAAAGCTACTTGTAAACTGTAAATAAAGGTCTCTGGTATCACATCTACGGAGTCCGTGCATTCAGCTGCCGCAGAGACATAAACAAGAACATACAGAGACGAACCTGACTGACACACATACTACAGGTACGTTGGACAGAAAAGGAAGATTAAAGAAAATGTACCCCTTTGTACATCTTTGTCTGCTACATATACTTGTAGCCTTGTTAGTACCAAAAGTATCAAAACTAGTTCTAGCTTGTACCACTGACACGGGGATGGATGCAATTAGTCCAGTTTTATATGAATAAGGTCAGGCTCAGACATAAAAAAAAAAAAAAAAAAAAAAAACATTCTAAAGAACTTATGGGAGAAGTTTTCAAACACCTTTTTCATCTGAGCAGAGCTGCACGTGCCTGACAGAGAAAATCATCTTGGGCCTGGAAGCCATTTTGAGGCCAAAGAACCAGAAAGCTCGAGTGTTTAAAAAGTTCAAGAATGAGATCTCCCTTTGAGTGTCATCTGAGAGGTTTTTGTCCCTTTCGAAAGTTAAAAAACCCCAAAACATCCACCCAATCTTTTGGCTCCTCAGTGTCCCAGGTTGGAGGCTGGATTTTTAATAAGGTGTTATTTAAACTGTTTTTTAAAAAAGAGAAGTAATTCTCATAAGGACATACAAACGCTGCATCTTTCTTTATCTTTCCGATATTCAGTATGCTAATGATTCATGGCATCGCACACTAAGGCCATGGTTATACTTTCCTACTAATTTCTGCTGCCAGCACTAATGCAAGCAAGTTTAATCAGGAAATGGCTTCAAGTTAAAATTGGACTTTACCCCACTTTATTCTAGATCAACTCCCTGATCTGGCTTGCTGTGTGGCTACATGAGCATTAATGCTTGCACAAGAAGTGCTTTCAGAAGGCGGCCAGATTTATGCTGGATTGATGTGACTACATAAGCATAGCCTCATGAAAAGGGACAGTATTTCAAGTGTTCGATTTGGTATTATGTACACGTTACAGAAATGTTGGGGGAGATCAAAAGAGATTATTTTGTTAGTAGTTTAACAACAATTTATTCCTTAACATTTCTTATTTATACTAAACCAGGAAAAGATGGGAGCTCCTTACTTTGCATCAAGTTCAAACACAGAATTGTGAGTGGCAAAATGGCCTCTGGGAAAACAGAAGTTACTACAACCCTTTCAAATTGGGGGGAGAGGTGGGGGTGGTACATACAGGGGAAGGTAAAAGCACTATAAACTGATGCAATCTATTATTAAAGAAATCAGACTATCCCATGAGAAAATACCTTCCAATCCAGATTCTAGCAAGTTAGCTAAATATATTGTTACCTTTCTCTTCCTTCCTCTTCTAATGACTTTAGAAATGCATATATCATTTGTTTTCATCGCATCCTGTCGCAGCCGTCTCGGGGACGGAGAGAAGAACGACACAGAATTCAGGTGCAGGAGAAAGAGCCAACGCCAACAGCAGGAGCAGCAGCAGCAGTATCAGCAGCAGCGGCGGCGGCGGCGGCGGCGGCGGCGGCGGCAGCAGCAGCAGCAGCAGCAGCCGTTTATTAATTACAAATCCGTATATATAATATGGTTCACAAGGATGGCCAAGGCAATTGGTCGCTTGACCATCCACCTCCCAGAGTGATTGGCTAAATGCTACAACACCCATTTCAAAACAACTTTCCCAGTGTGCCATAAACAAGACTGCATAACAAGCTACAGGTGCAAGATAAAGTCTTAGTTTACAAAAACCTCAAACTGTTTCTCAGCTAGCCTGCGTGGGAAAAAGAACTTTCACAGGACGCTGCAGTAGCTGGAAAATTTCTGCTTCTAGCCTTTTTGTATCCACAGCATCCTATGAAGATAAGAAAAAATAAAGTGTCTTTGCAAACTTAAGATAGAGTTTAAACGACCAAGAATTTCTCAGGGAAATCACATAACTGAAGCTTCTGATATGTGACAGGCAAAAAATTTCATCACATCAAGACCCTTTCTGTCAGTAAATATCATTACATTAAAGTTTGCTCTCAATGAGTGGTATAAAAATATCTGAATACATATGAAACTTTAAGTTTTAAACCACTCCCGAGACAGTCACAGTGCTAGCAACTGTAGCTTCTAAATGTTTGAAGATACAGTTGCAAGTCAAAGTACATAGTATTAAAGTTAACTTCTTTAGGTTAAAAAGAGTAATGTTCCACGTACTTTGCTACTGAGTTTTTCAAATGGGACATCACCTTCTTTGACGGTATCCATCTCTCTGTCTTCTGTAGGTAAATTATTATACTGTTTACTTGATGACTGAAAATGGAAAAATTAACATGGAATTAGTTCATTTATAGAAAAACAGAAGTGAAAAACAGGAACTCAACTATCAGACTGCTTTGAACTTGTAGTTTAAATAGTTTATGGCTATATATGCCCATTGCTTTTTTAGATAGACATCAATACTTCCAAATCAAACATGTTCATTTTCATATGTGTACCTCTTGCTCTCTACATTTCTTTCATATTTACAGACAGTTGTCAGAATGGGTCAAAAATATTGCAACATACCATGACAGAACTGGGAAAAAAAAAAATTAAATTACATCAGCACTTATTTCATTCCATATTATGTTTGCGGTACATCATTACATTTCTCCATATCAGTACTTCGAAATGTTCATACTGATAGTAAAAAATTAATCTGGATATATAAATATAAATATGGATAAGAGTCATGGATCAGAACGAGCAAACAATATGAATATAAAGGTGTACAAACAAAATGCAGTAAACTAAAAACAAGGCATTTAATGGTTTATGAGCTATAATTCAGTAACACTGATCATCAGTAACCGGATTTTGACAATGCTATGCTTTAAAAACAACAAAACAAAAAACCTTTAGAAGAGCTGGGTTTTAGAGATATATATTTAGATATATTTCTGAGAGATATCGCAGTTTGACGATCAGGAGTTTGTAATACTTGGAAATAATCACCTTAGCCCTGTGAGAAAGAGAGCAAAAGATGGTGTGGGCAAAAGTGAGAGAGAAGATGAGATAAAAAGATAGGGATAAAGAGGATGTGAAAGATATCGAGAGAGAAAGAGAGAAAACAGAGAGCTTGAGGGGGAGGGAGGGGGCAGAGGAAGGAAGACATGAGGGGAGGAGGTAGAGAGGGGAAGAGAAAGAGAGCAGGAGAAAGGGAGAGAAAGAGAGAAGAAGTGGGAGAAGATAAGGGGGGGGGGGAGGGGGGGAGGGAGAGAGGAATAGAGGGGAGGAGGAGACAGGGAGGGGATGGGGAGGCCAAGAGAGATACAGGAGATGGGAGGAGAAAGAGATAAGAAGATAAGACGGAGAAACAGAGAGGGGGAAGATGCGGACACAGAAAGAGTGAGAGAGAGATATGGAGGGAGAGAGGAGGAGGAAGAGGCAGCAAGAGAGTGGGAGAGAGAGGAGAGGACTGAGGGAAAAGAGAGCGAGGAGTGGATGGCAGGGAAGGAAGATAGTGAGAGAGTGAAGGAAGGTAAGGGAAAAGAAGGTAAGGGAAGAGAAGGGAGAAAGAGGAAAAAGAGCAGAAGAAAAAGAGCGAGAGAGAAAAAGAAGGAAGGGAAGAGAGCTAGGAAAGCGGGGGGGGGGCAGAGGAGAGGGAAAGAGGAGCGGGTAGGCAGAGAGAGTTAGCGAGAGGAAGGGCTGAGACCGGGAGGAGGAAAGGAAGAAGGAGAATGAGACAGAGAGACGGAGAGACAGAGATGAAGAGAGACCGGGGGGGGGGGGGGGGGGGGGGGGGGGAATGGGGGGGATGGGGGGAGACAGGGTGGGGAGTGATGGCAAGAGACAAACGGGGAGGGGGGAGGGGGACGGACTGAGACATGGAGACAGAGAGTGTGAGAGACAGAGGGAAAGGTAAGAGGGGGAGAGAGACTGAGAGAGCACGACTTTGTGAGAGAGAGGGAGACTGAGGGAGAGGCTGACTGCCGTGGAGAGGTGTAGAGAGAGATCGCTGGGGAGAGAGCTTAACGGAGAGAGAGACTGAGAAAGTGATCAAGAGAGATGAGGGGGAGGGGGGCTGTCGGAGGACATCTAAGGGTTAACGGACAGATGAACAATCCAGCCTTTCCTGATGACGTATGCTGGAATGCGGAAGAGCTGCAGAGACGTGGACAACCCCCGGATGCGGAACGGAAATGGACACTATAGTGACGCTGCTTCCTTCAGTACAACCAATCACACTAAGAGGCGGGCTATTTGCTTGCAAGGTTATAAAACACGCTGAATGTAAATAAAGAGAGGTTCACTTGTTTGATCACATTGATCGTGTCAAGTGTCCTCACTCATCTCCCACATTTGGCGCCCGAACAGGGACCCTCAGAATCCTCACAGCAAAGTTGCGAGACTTGGCGAGGAAGAGGGTGGAAGGCCGGTCGAATGATCCGCTGCCCCGGCGGAATGAGCAGTGACCTGCGTAGTCACTGAGTGGAAAAAGGTGCACCTCGTTCTAGTCATAGAATCATAGAATCGTAGTCGCTGGATCGACGCTGGAATCTCGCCTAGGAGGATAGGTGAGCGGCCGGGGAGACAGATGGGGTTAGATAAGCAACAAGAGGCTATCCTAAATCTGCTCCAGCATATGCTCTCTGTGAGAAAATTTAAATATGAATCCTTGGCTCTTAAAGGGCAGCTGTTGTGGGCTTGGAACACAGACTTGATCCCCGCAGTAGGAGTCACTTTTAAACTCTCTACGTGGGAAGCCATAGGCAGAGAGCTATGGGATGATATCAGCTCGGGGGGAGCGGGTGCGAAGGAGGCGAATAAATATGCTACCCCGTGGAAGTCAATTAAAGAAGTGTTACATAGCATGAAAGCCGAACAAACTGTTGCTACTGCTGTAGGTACTGTGGCTCCTGAAGCTGCTTTCAGTACAATAACTGGCATCGTCTTCATCCTCCATCTCTTTGGGGTAGTCAGAGTCGTCGTTGTCCTCCTCCTCTTCCTCCTCGGACACCATGCTTTCCTCCTCCTCTTCACTCTCATGATCATCGTACACCACTTTGCTGATGCTCCTTCTGGACGGGGCAGCCCTGCCTTGGTTGTTGCAGCTGCCTCCCCCACCAGGGCTGCTGCTGCTTTTGCTGCCTTCGCTCCTTCTTCTACTGATTCTTTACCGACAACTACGAACACTTCCTCTATCTTTTCTACGTGAATTTCTGTGCCTCTAACACCACCCTTGCCTTCTGCTACCAAGGTAGAAACCGCGGATTTGGGAGAAAAAAGGGACCCTATAGGGACCACACCCCTAAAAAAAGAACTGCGACACAATGGCGGCAGCACGTTTGTTCAACAAAGGGTCCCGGAAGAGAAGGCAGAAGAACTACAAAGGGGCGTGGAAATAGGTGGACCGTCTTGTCGACCTAAGTCCCGCCTCTATCCTGACCTCACAGAGCCCCGCCCAGAGCCCTCCCCAGAACCCCGCCCACAGCCCCGCCCTCAGCCCCGCCCTCAGCTCCTGCCTGGGCTCCGTTCAGAGCTTCATCCAGGGGAGGAACCCATGCCCCCGCTAATTTCATTGGGAGAACAACAGAAAAAAGAACTTTTTGAAGAAGTTTTGCAACAAGTTATGGACAAGCTGTCGGAATTGAAGACATCAGATGCCGATGACAACAATAATCCACAATATTCCTCAGATACTACAGTCCACAATATACCTAATCCTTTTGTTACGCCTTTGTCACCACCGACGCCTATGCAACACCTATCTGTGCCGACTGCCCCACCGCCCTTTGCGCCACCAGACGAACAAGAGAGAAGCAGAAGATGGAAGGGAGTTATTCGTGAAGCCTTAATCGAAGGAAATTTTTTGCCATGTGCCTTTCCCATTATCACAGACCATGGGGGAAATAGAAGGTGGGAATCTTTTGACTGGAAAATTTTAGAAAAGGCGCGTTCTGCGATATCACAATATGGGCTTCAATCCGGTTATACTCAACAACTGTTACAATTTATTTTCACAGCAGATGTGCTGATACCACATGACTCACAACAACTTGCTAATATTCTTTTGTCCCCTTCTCAGCAGCTTTTGTTCTCCAGGGCCTGGCAGCAACTATGTGACCGTGAAGCTGCACGACCTCGGCAGCAGGGAGACCCTCTATATGGTGTTCAAGTACAAATGCTGATGGGTCAAGGTCCTTTTGCAAACACGACATTACAACAAGGCTTTCTGGTAGAAGTATTGCAGTTGTCACAGCAATTAGCTTACCAAGCAATGATTTCAATTAGAGAACCGGGAAAAGTATATTCCTTTGCAAATATTAAACAAGGCCCCCAGGAAAGTTTTCCTTCCTTTATTGATCGTTTACATCAGGCTGTTCGAAGTCATCCTGATTTGGACGACACAATGAAGGAACAAGTCTTTAAAATGTTTGCCTTTGAGAATGCCAATGATAAAGCAAAAAGGGTCATAAGCACATTACCTAGAGATGCCCAAGTGGCAGATATGTTAGAAGTTATAGAACGCACCACTGGTCCTGCATCTCTAGTTGCTGCTGCGGTATATGGTGCTGTTCGTCCTCTGTTAGAGAAAAAAGGGGGAGGAGCCAAATGAAAGAAATGCTTCAATTGTGGGAAATTAGGCCACTACAGAAACCAGTGTAAACAGCCACAACAACAGCAGCAACAGGTTAGCAGGAAATGGTGCAAAAATTGCAAAATGGATAATCATAATACCTACGAGTGCCGGGTGCAGGGAAACTGGAAACCGAGTGCGCCAGCCCCGTGTGCGATGATAGTAAATCAGGGCGCAGCACCATTATCAAGTCTGTATTTAAACCAGAGCCAAAGTCAGGAATTTGTTCCCTCCGTGCCGCCACCGTGGAAGGTGCCGGAGTGGATGTGGAAACCGCAGTAGATTCAACACTCGTATCTCATAAGGCAAAGGCATACTAAAGTCCTGTGCTTCCTGTCAGAAACTAGGTTTTGGTCTTGGTCAAGGTATCAATCTACGAGGACTGCATGCGCTTCAGCTATGGCAGATGGATGTTACTCATGTAACAGAGTTTGGACGCTGGAAATACGTGCATGTCTGTATAGACACCTATTCTATGGCAATTTTGGCCACAGCATAAACTGGAGAGACCACGCGACATGTCGAGCGGCATTTATATGCTTGCTTTGCAGTTCTAGGGGTTCCGCATGAAATTAAGACAGATAACGGACCCGCTTATGCTTCACTTCGCTTTGCTCGTTTTTGCAATCGCTGGGGTATCTCTCACCGCACTGGGATACCGCATTCCCCCACTGGTCAAGCCATTGTTGAGCGCTCCCACCACACTTTAAAGACCATGTTGTTAAAACAAAAAGGGGGAACTCAGGGCTGGCTGCCCGGCGATCGATTAATGAAAGCGTTGTACGTCCTGAACTTTTTACAGCTGGCGGGAAACAGTGATGAGCCGCCTATGCTGGTACACAGTAAAGGAATGAGCTCATTCTGGAAAGAAAAAAAACAAAAGGCCTAGTAATCTATAAAGATTTAAAAACAGGGAAATGGGAAGGACCAGTAGAATTAAAAGTAACAGGCAGGGGATATATGTGTTTACTTACAGGAAACGGACTGCTGTGGGTTCCGGCGAAGTGGGTAAAACCATATATACCCGAAGCAAACCATTTGTTACCGACAGGAAATGTAAGACCAGCTAGGACTCCTGAAACTACAGATAGAGATAGGGAGATCCAAGATTTTACAGAACAAGCAGAGATGACAGAGATGCCAGATGAGGAGAATGGCTCACAAGATTCGTAATAGAAGATTTCATATTGATATATAAACTGTTCTTATGTTTTTAATTGTTTGGCATTCTATGTGTGTGAAAGTTGCTTGTATATATGCTTTGTGTGTTTTCTCCGATCGGAAGGTGTATGGATTCCACCCGTAGCTACTGGAAGGAAAAGAATTAACTGGTACCAAATTAATGACAAAGAATTACAAACTAGACTTAGTTGTGAGCACGTAACTTTGAAAAAGGAAGCTGGGAGGATTGTTATTGAACAACATGTTGCGATTCGCAAAAACTGCTGTTAGCCGGCAGAGCACATACTGGGCAGCCTTGTTGCATGCACTGGCCACACGTGCAGCAACGCCATGTCAGTACCTTTTTCATAGACTCTGTTGAGGGTGTAAAAGGGATGGCTCAGAGCAGAGCGGAAGGAGGCTGCAGAGCACACTGTGTGGATAAACAGGGGACGCCCTGAAGGTGCTGTGCCTGCCTCCCTTCTCCGCGATGACCCTGCTGATTGATACCCTGCATAGACGAAATAGTAAGGCTCCCAGAAAGGGAGACAATATGTTAGCAACTGCTTCTGCAAGGCTGTACCAAAAAGATTTGTCAGTAAGTGTTTCTGTAAGGTTATGATAGAGTTTGGCAAGGTATTTTTTTTTCTTTCACATATAAGGGAAGATTTATGTGCACACCCGGAATAGGCAAAGCATGCATGTTTGTAATAGCTAGTGTATTCCAGAGTAGAATTTAGGCTTCGACATTTCCACCAGAGTGAAAAGCCTTCTATTAGTTTTAGTAGCTAACACAATGTTTCTCTTAATAACTTTTGTCTGTTACACTTGCTCACGAAAATGACTGAATGGGTTGTAAAATAAGTCTGGATTGTTCAAAAACAAGAAGGGGGATGTGTCGGAGGACATCTAAGGGTTAACGGACAGGTGAACAATCCAGCCTTTCCTGATGACGTATGCTGGAATGCGGAAGAGCTGCAGAGACGTGGACAACCCCCGGATGCGGAACGGAAAATGGACACTATAGTGACGCTGCTTCCTTCAGTGCAACCAATCACACTAAGAGGCGGGCTATTTGCTTGCAAGGTTATAAAACACGCTGAATGTAAATAAAGAGAGGTTCACTTGTTTGATCACATTGATCATGTCAGGTGTCCTCACTCATCTCCCACAGGGGGCTGAGAGAGATAGGGAGAGATGCAGAGGGGAAGATGGAGATAGCAAGCACAAGATGGGGAGAGAGATATGCAGAGAAATTGACCCAACGCCAAGAGAGGGAGAGGCTGAAAGAGGCTGGGAGAGGCCAAGACAGCAGGATGAATTAGAATCAATCCCAAGGCTCCCACCAGCATATAGTGAATAATGTGCTACAACTTTGAGCATTAAGATGAAAGTATTGAAATAAGTTTCAAAACGTTCAAAGGGGGGAAATGTTACAAAACTTTGACAAAATAATCAAGCAGAAAGTTAGATAGAAAAACTGAAAAGCAAAATGTGTAAGTTAAGATTGTTAAGTTTAATAAGTAACTATAGAGGCCTCACTAGAAAATTGCTGGATGTTTTAAACCAAGGACCATAAAGACCTCGCCAGCCAGCTGCTGGATTTCTATGTGTATTGTTTTAAGCCAGAGAACCATGGAGTTCTCACCAGCTAACCACTGGGAGTTCTTTTATTGTATTAAGAAACAAATGAAGTGGTCACGGACACCAGTTTTGCTGCTTGAAACCCCCCTTCATTACCCCTTCCCATCTTGATTTGAATATCAAGGATTATAATCAGTAAAAATAAGTAGAATTAACCAATGATCATTATAGAGTAGGAATATTGATAAGGTGATGTAACTAGCGAAACCAATCATTTTAAAGGTCAAATTTAAGAGCGAGAATAATATGCAATTTTATGTAAAAGAACTTACATAACGATGATTCAACAAAACAAGTGCATAAAAACCTATGGACACGCTTGGACGAAGCTATTCCCCCGTGTCCCCAGCATTGAAATAAAGGAGTGCCTGTTTATCTACCTTGTGTAGATGAATTTTCTTCCCGGCTGATAACAAGGAGGGATAATAAAAGAGTTAGGGGAAAAGAGAGACACCAAGAGAGAGAAAGAGTGTGAAAAACTTTGATCTTTTCAAACAACTGCTAGGAGAAATCCCATGGGACGGAGTACTAGAAGGTAAAGGGGCCCAAGATAGTTGGTTAGCCTTCAAGGATCTCTTCTTCCGAGCTCAAGACCTGTGTATCCCAACAGGTAGGAAGTCAAGAAAGGGTACCAAGAGACCTGCATGGTTAAATGGGGAACTGTTGGGCAAACTCAAGTGGAAAAAGAGAGTGTACAGATCATGGAAGGAGGGGCAGGCCACTTGGGAGGAATATAGGTTTGCTGTCAGAGGACGTAGGGTGGCAACTAGGAAAGCTAAGACCTCCTTGGAATTAGAATCATAGAATCATAGAATCATAGAATCATAGAATGGTTAGGGTTGGAAGGACCTCAAAGATCATCTAGTTCCAACCCCCCTGCCATGGGCAGGGAAACCCTCCACTACACCAGGTTGCCCAAAGCCTCATCCAACCTGGCCTTGAACACTTCCAGGGATGGGGCAGCTACAACTTCTCTGGGCAACCTGTTCCAGCGCTTCATCACCCTCAGAGTGAAAAATTTCTTCCTTATATCTAATCTAAATCTCCCCTCTTTCAGGGGAGAGCCAAGCCATTGCCCCTTGTCCTGTCACTACATGCCCTTGTAAAAAGCCCCTCTCCAATTAAACCTTCCAAGAAAGGTCAAGGACATCAGAAAAGGCTTCTTCAAATACATTGCAGATAAAAATAACACTAGAGGCAATGTAGGCCCACTGGTGGATGAGGAGGGTGCCCTGGTGACAGAGGATAAGAAGAAGGCAGAGTTACTGAATGCCTTCTTTGCCTCAGTCGATACTGCTGGAGGCTACCCTGATGAGCCCCGGAACCCTGAGGCTCCTGAGGAAGTCAGGATAGAGGAGGAGTCTACTCTGGTTGATGAGGACTTGGTTAGGGACCAGTTAAGCAACCTGACCATCCATAAATCCATGGGTCCTGATGGGATGCACCTGCGGGTGCTGAGGGAGCTGGCGGATGTCATTGCCAGGCCACTCGCCATCATCTTTGCTAAATCGTGGGGAACGGGAGAGGTGCCTGAGGACTGGAGGAAAGCAAATGTCACTCCGGTCTTCAAAAAGGGCAAGAAGGAAGACCCGGGTAACTATAGACCGGTCAGCCTCACCTCCATCCCTGGAAAGATAATGGAACAACTTATCCTTGGTGCTGTCTCTAGGCATATCAAGGATAAGAGGGTCATTAGGGGCAGTCAACATGGCTTCACTAAGGGGAAGTCGTGCTTGACAAACCTGATAGCCTTTTATGAGGACATCACCCAGTGGGTGGATGATGGTAGAGCAGTGGATGTGGTCTATCTTGACTTCAGTAAAGCATTTGACACAGTCTCCCACGGCATCCTCACAGCTAAACTGAGGAAGTGTGGTCTGGATGATCGGGTAGTGAGGTGGGTTGTGAACTGGCTGAAGGATAGAAGCCAGAGAGTAGTGCTCAATGGGACAGAGTCCAGTTGGAGGCCTGTATCCAGTGGAGTCCCTCAAGGGTCGGTACTGGGACCAGTATTGTTCAACATATTCATCGATGATTCGGATGAGGGAATAGAGTGCATGGTCAGCAAGTTTGCTGATGACACTAAACTGGGAGGAGTGGCTGACACACCTGAAGGCTGTGCTGCCATTCAGAGAGACCTGGACAGGCTGGAGATTTGGGCGGGGAAAAATTTAATGAAATACAACAAGGGCAAGTGTAGAGTCTTGCATCTGGGTAAGAACAACTCCATGTACCAGTACAAGTTGGGGACTGAACTGTTGGGGAACAGCACAGGAGAAAGGGACCTGGGGGTTCTGCTGGACAGCAGGATGACCATGAGCCAGCAATGTGCCCTTGTGGCCAAGAAGGCCAATGGCATCCTGGGGTGTATTAGAAGGGGTGTGGTTAGTAGGTCGAGAGAGGTTCTCCTCCCCCTCTACTCTGCCCTGGTGAGGCCGCATCTGGAATATTGTGTCCAGTTCTGGGCCCCTCAGTTCAAGAAGGACAAGGAACTGCTTGAGAGAGTCCAGTGCAGGGCCACAAAGATGATGAAGGGAGTGGAGCATCTCCCTTATGAGGAAAGGCTGAGGGAGCTGGGTCTCTTTAGCTTGGAGAAGAGGAGACTGAGGGGGGACCTCATTAATGTTTATAAATATGTAAAGGGTGACTGTCATGAGGATGGAGCCAGGCTCTTCTCACTGGCATCCAATGATAGGACAAGGGGAAACGGATATAAGCTGGAACATAGGAGGTTCCGCTTAAACATGAGGAAGAACTTCTTCCCAGTAAGGGTAACAGAACACTGGAACAGACTGCCCCAAGAGGTTGTGGAGTCTTCTTCTCTGGAGATGTTCAAAACCCGCCTGGACGCGTTCTTGTGTGATCTGATCCAGGTGGTCCTGCTCCGGCAGGGGGATTGGACTAGATGATCCTTTGAGGTCCCTTCCAATCCCTAACATTCTGTGATTCTGTGAGAAAGCAAAACAGGGAAGAAGAGAGACAAAGTGAGAGGAAGAATATTCCACGAGTGAGGGAGCGAGAGAGGAAGTGAGAGGGGGGTGAGGTGAGAGAGGATGAGAGAGGGCAAGGGGGGAAAGGGGCGAGGGGCATTAGAGAGGTGATGAGGGAGAGTCAGGGGAGAGAGATCGGGGGAGAAGTGGGGAGAGAGGTGATGAGGGAGGGGAAAAGTAAAGGGGAAGAGAGGTAGGGGAGAGGCAAGGTTGGCAAGAGAGGTTAGAGAGGTGGTACAGATGAGACAGGTGTAAGGTGAAAGAGATGAGAGAGAAGAGAAACAGGAGAGGGACAGGAGACAGGGGGGAAAGGGGAGAGGGGGAGGGAGCGGAAGATAGGCTGTACAGAAGAGAAAGACTAGAGAGATTAGAGAGACGGGGACCAGCAATGTGTCCTGAGCAGGGCGGGGAGAGTGAGAGCAAGTGTGGGGAGAGGGAGGGGGAGCATGTGACAGGGGGAGAACAAGGGGATACAGAGGGAGACGAGGGGGGTGGGGAGATGGCAAGAGACAGAAGGGGGGAGGGAGAGAGATTGAGATACACAGGGAGGGAGTGTGAGAGAGAGTATGAGTCAGAGGGCAAGGTAAGGGGGGGAGAGAGACTGAGAGGGCAAGAGTTCGTGTGTGAGAGAGAGGAGGGGGGGGGGGATCCAGAGAGACTGGGGGAAGGACTGGCACGGAGGAGTAGGGAAGGAGATAGCTGGGGATTGATAGCCGGACAGAGAGAGAGAGACCAAGGGCCTGAGAGTGAGATGAACTGAGAGGCTATGAGATAGAGCAAGAGAGGCGGGGGAGGGGGACTGAGAAAGTGGTCAAAAGACATAAAGAGCTTTGGAAGAGCAGGGAGGGGGAGGGGGAGAGAGAGAGGAAGAGTTGGGGAGAGGGAGGGGGAAGAGGGAGGGAGGCGGGAGATACGGGGTAGGGAGTGAGATGACATAAGAAGCGCGATGTTATAGGCAAGGGTGAGGCAGACAAGGTGGGAAGGGAGAGGGACAAGGTGGAGGGAGAGAGAGAGACAAGGTGATAGGGGGGCACAGACAGCATGAGAGGTGCAGCACATATGCAATGTAAGAGATGCAGAGACAGGCAGACTGTGAGAAGAGAGACAGCAGGAAAGAGCGTGTGAGCTTGAGGCACACGCAATGTGAGAGAGAACTTGAGAACTATGCTCCCCCCTTATCCCACCGTGCTTCTGCACTCCGGCACACTGAAAAGTCCTTGGAGTTTCACGTCCAACCACAAACATCAACTTGCTATCAGCATTCTTCT